>NC_139917.1:22562948-22847948 GCF_963514095.1 Eutrigla gurnardus | reverse complement strand
TTTCATTCATAGTATCCGCGCCCTGCACGGACTCCGGTCCACGTTAATCATTAAATCACTTCTGTCCGCCTGTAAAACTGCCTGCTAGGATAAAGGACTATTGTGAGCTAATCTCCACATCTGAATGTACAATCGTAGATGCCAGAGCTTCCAAACGTGCTTTCGAAACAAAACAGGCAACATCGTCGAACTAAAGGGATGTGGACGCGTTGGACTAACGCGCTGGGATGCTTCCGACGAAACGGGAAAGATGTTTTTATGCTTTTGCTTCGTCGACATCTATGCAAAACACGTATAGGATAATGCAGATTGTTTTTACGACTCGTGTGTGTACACACACACACACACACACACACACACACAGCCAGTATTATCCTTTCATACTCATTCACACGTGGGGCTCGATTGCAAATGAAGCAGCTATTGGATTACCAGTGTGGTTGTTATCCAATTACAAGACAGAGGTTGAAAGCTGTCATCTGTGTCGGACAGCAGACAGAAGTGTGTCTCGCCCGCTCGGACGCACACAATGAACATGTGTACGTGCACACGTACTGCATAACGTACCGGCATGACATGTGTTCACACCTGTATCTATGTTACCACGTCTTGAGTTTCACTTGGAGCGTTGACAAAACATTACATCTCCGGATCGAGGAGTGCTGCTGCTGTGTGCTATGTTTGGGAGGTTGTGAGGTCCTCATTGTTCGCTTGGAGGTGTCGATAGTAGACCAGTGAGAGTCCTTGAGTCCAAATTGTCTCATAGCTTTAGGCCCGACGCTGCTTAAGTAACCGATATCTTGACACCAGTAAGTAAACTTTGAACCCCTCCTCCTCCAGCACCGAGCCGAAGAGGGGAGTGGCTGCCGGTGTACGCATTTATGAGTTATGAGGTGCTTAAAAGACAGCCTGTAGGTGAGGAGTAGCTGCATAAGTATGCTTTTGCATGTCTATATGCAAGTAGAGACCCACACAAGAACTCCAGCAGGCCACACCAGATGTATCTCTTTTTAAAAACAAGTCATATCTGTGTTTTCAGTTTAGCTTTATGACTGTTTTTACAGCATCCTTATTGCAGTTGCTGCTGTGACTCATTGGACACGGACAAAAATAAATTTCCATCTAGGGAAAACAAAATGACTGCATTTTTAAAATGCTGCCAGACATAAAGCCTGTCAAAGAAGTCGTGTGGGAGAAATACAGCTATTTTTCTGCCGTCAGTGAGATGCGCCCCGACTGTCTTTTGAAGCCGGTGTAAAAATAAGTGTTTTCTTCATGAGAGAGAGAGGGAGAGAGAGAGAGAGACCATGCAGCGCTGCTGTGTACCTGCTGAAGGACGCAGCTAAAAGGAAGCTGCCACTGGCCTGATTACAACCTGCTTAGATGTGACAAGATGTCTCAGCTTTCTGGCCTGGAAGCCTCGCCCTCCGCTCTTGTAAGCCTCAGCAATACACGAATGCTGATTATATCAACCTCGATGTGCACGGCACAGCATGTGTGTCGCTTACCGAGCGACCGGTTGACCTGTTGAAATGTTGGTCAGATGTAGAAATTTGAAGGAGGTAGCGGTTTGTTTCACAATGAGGTCAATAGTCGATTCCTCTCGTGACTTTATGGGTGTCCACCTTCTTTTTTTTTTAGCCGTTTGGTGTGTTCACGTTCCTACGAGGAAGTAATCTTCAGTGTACAAAGAGGTGACAACGATCAGGAATGTATTTAGGTGCATATGTATATGCATTTTTAGAGAAGTTTGAGTTTACTTACTAGCAAACCACTTAATAAATATATAAAACATGTAATGGAAATGGATTGTCATGACATTTAGTGTTATGTATTCATGTTTCCCAGCAAGATGAATTCTAATACCTTTGATGATTCACGAAATGTTCATCATGCAGTATCAGGTCAACATCTGTATTTACTAATACTTTTATAATCACATACCTTTGTGTACTTTATTTGGTGCTAATGGTAAATGTTAGCATGCTAATATGCTAGTGTAAACTTTATACTTGCTAAACACCACCATGCCAGCATTTTCCATTGTAAGCATGTTAGCATGCTGATGTAAGCATTTAGCTAAAAGTGCGACTGTGCCTCAGTCTTATACCAAACCTCATCATCGCTGCTTTTCTTTGCGGCGGGCAATTTTCATTGTTTTAAAACACAATTATTAAAATAATAAAGGAAACTAATCTGAAGATGAATGAATGAAATCTCTGCCGCGTTGAGTTTTCGTGCCGTTCCCACGTTTCTTTGTGCAGTACTTTTTGCTCATAAAGAGTGACTGATGGTGTGTGAGAGGCAGACTCTTAAACACCTGAGACGTCGTGTAGGAGCTCCTCTTCAGGTAGCAGGACATTCCAGTGTGACAGCAGCAGGATCTCTGCGATGGCCTCGGGGCAGAAGGTGATAGGTGTAAACCGAGACACGCTAGAGTCAGGATCTCCACCCGTGTGCTTTCTGAAATTCTCCATCATTATTTCCTCCAACCAGATTTTCTTAGTCTGCGGGTTTCATTTCTTGCTCAGCTTCGTTCCGTGCAGCAGTGCTGCAGCCACCCCAGCCGAAAGCTGTTATATTTACATGGTTGTATTTATTGAGCCGTCATCTGAAAGGCCAGAGGGAGAACGATGATGAGGACGGGACTTGTTTTCAGGTGTGATTTCTAAGAAAACAATGTGCTGTGATGGGTTTGTGCTTCACCTCCCATTGTCCGCTGTTGCCCTGTTTCCATTTACTTCATTGCTCTCTTTGTTTTGATTTGGGTCCATTTTTTTTATTTTTTTTTGCATCTTGTCCATCATCCTCCTCCACCCCTAATTCATAAGTAATGAGCATGCAGCAGGCGGAGTAGCAGAGTAGACATGCTGGCTGGCCAGACCTCGTCCCAGAGGACCAGAGCCACTTATCTCTCACAGTAATGACATATTCATCGACTGGCTTAAGGAAAGTGACTAAAAAGAGGTTTTCGTCTGCTTATTTGTACTATATTATAACTGACTGTGTCCCAAAATGTAACTATTTCATACAGAACTAGTAATTTGATCGAATATGAAACATCCTATTCTTCAATCATAAACAAGGTTTCATAATACATGTATTATTTTTTTAATGCATGTATTTTTTCAAATGTAAATCTTATTTTTAGGAAGCTTTGAAGTGCCAACATGAAGAAGTCTTCATCATAATGACACTAACAGCTGGTGGTGTTACTTAGTTCCTCGGATGCTCACCAGACCGTATAAATAACTAATGTCCATGCTTCGATGCTTATTCTATTACACTGTACATGTTAACACATCACACTGATATGTTTTCTATTATTTTACCATATTCTTATTACTTTGACACGAGGGTCAGAATAAAAAGAAAAAATAAAGGGCATGGAACAAAAGTGGGATTACTGTACCAAGCCTATATTACTGGTCTACCAAACCTTCTGTATAGTAAGATGAATAATGTAAATCTCATATCAGGGAATCTCTTCAGTCACTCAGAAAGCTGGCATATGCTCAGCCAATACTTTTATTGATTTGTTCTCCATTCATCCCTCAGTAATCCTGCAGATAATTTCTGCACAATACTGATCCATTAAAGCTCAACC
Source organism: Eutrigla gurnardus (assembly GCF_963514095.1). NCBI lineage: Eukaryota > Metazoa > Chordata > Actinopteri > Perciformes > Triglidae > Eutrigla > Eutrigla gurnardus. The sequence goes on along the minus strand of NC_139917.1, from coordinate 22,844,341 downwards.
CACTTCAACTGTATATTGATTAACAACAAATAGTTTTCGGTAAATAATTCCATGAAAATGAGGAAGGGTGTTCGTGTCGGCGAACACTGTCCACGAGAAAGGGAACTGATTTCCCCTAAAATGAAAGAATACTGCTTTACGATGTATCCTTTATTATTGTGGCTATCTACTGTAGGCTTGCTTTTAATCATGTGTCCGTGATATTTGTGAGAAAGGAAGTATTAACACCTATAAAAAAAGCCCCATCAGCGTAACTATGAGAGATGATTCACCTTGACTGACCTCTCCTCCCTGCCTCCCTCTCCTCTCAGATGACATGGCGTCCTCAGTACCGCAGCTCCAAGTTCCGCCACGTGTTTGGTAAGGCCGCCACCAAGGAGAGCTCCTACGATGGCATGCCAATCACACGCAGCGTCCAGGACAACAACTTCTGTGCCGTCAACCCACGTTTCCTGGCAGTCATCACCGAGTGTGCCGGGGGAGGGGCCTTCCTGGTGCTTCCTCTCAACCATGTGAGTGTCTCCATACAGATCCTGGGATATGTTTGAGTTGATTTCTCTTACTCTCTAGGAGAAAAGCATTGCTGTCACTGTTAAGTGAATATGTAGGGAAAAAACATACATCCTCAACAATATTTCTGCAAAAATGAAGATGCGAGATGTCTCGGTTCATCATAATTATTCCTTTAGCTCAACGTAAAATGATGTTTGATATTATTGCCAGTTTTTTACTTAGCAGGCATACATCAGGAGAAATCAGCAAAATCAACATGAAAAACATCATTCATAATTTGACCAAAAAGCTGGGAAGTTTCCCAAAAGATGCAACAGAGTCGATTAATGTCAGAATTAAGAGTAATATTTTTTTTTTTCTCTAGTCAAAAAGAATAATTCTATAGGCTTCATCTGCTGCGTGTTCAACATTTCTCAGGGTTTCTATTTGCTCTTCCACACACAGCAGCACACCTGGAAAAGACAGCTCAGCTCTCAGGTTATAAATAGGACGGCAGCAGCGGAGCCAAAAGAATGTCTTAATATCAGGAAACCCCGGGCAGCTCATTCACTTCAACCCAAACATCGCATGTGGTCCCGCCCATTATTCTGTCTTATCAACCTCACCTTAAATGTGATTCATCAAACCCTCCCAGACTTTATTTATGCACACTATCACAACATTACCCTCACATAAACAAAACCAGGCTTCCTCACTCTAAGCTTACACTCCCGCTGTATATCTCCGGTCCAGAGAGATCCATCAAGCTGAACACCTCTCCCTCCTTTCCCCCTCTCTCTGTCCATCTCCATCGTTTTAAATCGTTTTTTGGTGAATTATCACCATCCTCCTGGCATGAGCAGCAACTGCATACAAGTTTAGGAATGACATAACTCATCTTTGGACCCCACTCTTTCCCTCTCTTCCCCGTCTGGAGGAGGTGAAAGTTCCCCCCCAGGCAGCCCTTCACCTCCCATCCATGTGTGTGCACTCACAGATAAGCACAGATACGACAGCAGAAACGCTGTGTGGTAATTTCTTACTTGGGTTCACTGGAAAGTACATTTCCTTTCTTTTTTTTTATTTCAAACATGTCAAAATGAATACAGAAAGTGTCATACAGAAAACAAAATATTACACAACTAGAAGGCATAGAGATATTTTCATATATCTCAGTTATTTCTATTTTTACATGTCCGAAAAGGAGAAGAAGTATACACTTATTTAATGTCACCCCTCCATGATTCAATCCTCTGTCATACGTATATTTTATTATTATTATTTTTAACTTAACAAGTATCTTACAATATATTTTTTTCACATGTATTCCTAATAGATATATATTATAGTTTCTTGCATATTAATTTATTTGACCAAAAATATGTAAACATATTGAGATATTTCAGTATCCAAACGAATTATTTCAGAATTAAATAAATAACAAAAAAATACAAATAAGAAGTAAATAAAGCTTAAACCTAAGTGTTAAATGGTTACATCATTTCCATGTTCCAAACACACCTTTACCTGCAGGTGTGTAAGTCAGTGAATGTGTCAGCAGTAAGACTTTCGTAACAAGATCGTGGAAAAGCAGGGCGTGTCACGAGCGTTTTGTGTAATTCCACCTTCAGTTTGAGGAGTTTCATGTTGATGTCAAGAAGAGTATGACTGCAAGGCATGCTGGGACGCTTGTACCAGCCTGCATAGATCAACCGGACATGTTTCTGTACTTCATCTGGCTCTCTGTCTTCAAAGCAGCTCTAATCCAGCTCTTTAGGCTATATTAAATGGGGGAACTCCACCCATTTTGATCAGTCCGTTTGTGGGATGGAAGATATAGGAATTTATAATTGTAAATATCATCAGATGAAGTGAAAAGTAGAGCCTGATTTTTAAAAAACAGATTATGGTAGTCGCTACTAGGATAACACCTGAATCTCCAACCAAACTGTTAGCGATTAAGTTGCATGTTGGGTAACGTAGGAAAAAGACAATATCTCGCTAGCTATATATTTACCATACAGGCAAGAGTGGCGGCCAATTTTCAAGGCAAGAAAGCAAATGAGCATATTTCCCAAGATGTCAAACTCCTTCAAACACATTTGTTAGTTTTTCAGTGTTTAAATATTTGTGTTTATTAATTTCTTTGTGTGTGTTTGTGTATCAGACAGGTAAAGTAGATCCTCACCACCCCCGGATATCGGGCCACAGAGGCAACGTCTTAGACGTCAAATGGAATCCCTTCAACGATCACTGCATCGCCTCCTGCTCCGAGGACACCACGGTTTGTACACGCACACGCGCCCCAGAGTACATTTTCAAAATGGTTCGCTGATGTGTTATCATTTCCCTTCATTACGGGAGCATGTAGCGGCAGGGAGATCATTTTTATTGCCTCGCTGTTTAGCCTTGAAGAAAAACTCTAATTCATTCCTCACATTCCTCAGCTTTGACCCGGCAGAGAACAGATCCCTGTACACAGAACCAGAAAGGGAGAGTCAACAGGGTTTAAGGCTGTTTTTATGAAGTGGTATTAAGTGCAGAGATTGTTTGTTTTTTTGTGTGTGTTTTGCAGAGGCGGAGGAAGTATTCAGATCCTTTACTTTAGTATAAGTGCTGATACTGCACTGTAAACACACTCTGTAAAGTCGTGCATTGAAAATGTAGAAAATTGAAAGTATGCAAGAATAATCAGGAAAAGATACTTAAAGTATTCAGAGTAAAAGTACTCAAGCCCATGTGACTATTATGTTGTCTCATTAGATTGTTATCACTCGTGTATTAACGAGCAAGTTCTGACTTATAGTTGGTTGACGTGGAGCTATTTTTTATTATTTTTTTATAGGACTGCAACTATTGATTACATCATTATGATGTTTTTGTTTCATAGATTAAATGTTTGGTTCATAATATTTCTGAAAATAGTGAAAAATGCCGACCACAAGAATGACAACTTGCTTTGTTTTATCCAACCAACAGTCCAAAACTATCAAAATAAATTCAAATTATTAAATAATTCAAAGGAAAAGCAGAATTCTTCACATTATCATATGTTTTTAATGCACAATTTAGTGTAAAGTAACTATTAACTCAAGCTGTCAAATAACTGTGACATAAAAGGAACAACATTCCCCTCTGACACGTAGTAGAGTACAACGTAGCATGTAAAGAAAAGATTCAAAGTACCTCAAGTTTGTACTTAAGTGCTGTACTTGAGTTTATGTAAGAGTTGTGTTGTTAACGTAGTTTCCCCTCATGTGTCTGCAGGTGAAAGTGTGGGAAATCCCTCCTTATGGTGTGCTGAAGAACCTCACATCCCCGTGGAAAGAGCTCCAGGGTCACAGTCGGCGAGTGGGCCTCATCGAGTGGCACCCGACTGCTAACAACATCCTCTTCAGTACGGCCTACGACTACCAGGTAACGCGCTCTAACCGTGACACAGAACCCAAGCTGTTATGTAACGCAGCGCAGCCAAACGGGCCAAAGCGTGCTCTCGTTAACGATTCGTCATAAAGGTTGCTCACGGCGACGCTTTAACCCGCTGCTCGGTGCAGTTCTGCTTTAACGTCGGAGTGTTTGCACACGGCTTCACAGGCACTTCGTGTGTTACTGCAAGAATTCAGATCATCTTCACTGGTTTTTTCTGAAAGCAGAGACGTGACCAAGTCGGCCCTTCTCACAAGTCCCGAGTATAAGTGAAGAACACCAAGTTGCCCCGCCTTAGACTGAGCGAACAGTATAAAGCATTTTTTTTAGATGCGTAAAACCTTTCTACAAATTGTCCTCAAGTACAAAAATGTTTGAGTGTCAGACTTGAAACAGGAAGTTAGTTGCTGATTTCTGAGTGTATGTGAATTTACGTGTCTGTGTGATTTATACCTCCAGGTGATGATCTGGAACCTGGACTGTCCGGAGCAGGTGATAAAGAATCCCATACGGACAATCAGCCACCACACAGACGTCGTCCTCTCCATGTCCTTCAACACAGACGGCAGCCTGCTGGCCACCACCTGCAAGGACAGGAAGGTCCGACTCATAGAGCCGCGCTCAGGAAACCTACTGCAGGTGATGCTTCGTCTGTCTGTCTGTGTGTTGCAGCTAAATTTAATAGTGCTCTTTTTTTTTCTTTTTCTTTTTTTAAAGGCAGTTAGGAACCAGCTAATCAAATGTCACTGTAAAGAAAACATGTTGTTAGCTATATTATGTGTTTGACAACTTTTGGATGCATGAGCACATAAAATCTGTGACATTAATATGTTCCTCTTTGAAGAGATATAATAACCCCTAAAAACCATGGGCCTTAGTTGTCGTGTACATGCCAGACCATATTGCATAAGTGGGAGATCCTCCTCCCGGCTCAGGCGCTCCTCCAGCACCACACAGCCAAAGCTGACACCTCTGGCCTGAGCGGGGCCACAGACCTCCACAGACCTCTGGGTCACCTGTGACATCAGTCCTCTCACATCTGTGACCTGCCAAACAAGCTCATGTGGACACATAAGAAACATTACATCACAGCGCTGTATTATTATTATTATCATGAGCCTATACCTTTTTATATGACTTAAAAATAACATATCAAATGCATTGTTTGATGCATGTTGTGTTTGCAGGAAGCCAACAGCAAGACGCACAAAGCCAGCAAGGTGCTGTTCCTGGGTAACCTGAAGATGATCTTCACATCAGGCACTTCTCGTTGGAACGACCGACAGTTCGCTCTGTGGGATCAGGTGAGACGGCACAGGAAACGTTTTGGGGTCAAATCTCAAAAGGTTGGCTTTTTTCTGTCTTAATCAACAAATTGTTGGCTGGGTCTGATGGCAATAAGTGGAGTTTCTCTCATGTGCCAATGATGCAATCACTTCAGGTGAGTTCCACCCTTGGGAGAAGTGGTGACACCTGAACCACCTCCATTTACCATTAAGACTATGAGCTACAAGCTGATGCAAATCTGAAAACACACACAGGCTCTTTGTTGTAAGTGATGGAGGAGACGGAGGGAAGAGGTGCTGTCAGCTGTAGTTTAAAAAGACTGATCTAGTGGACCGATCCACAGTTGTTACCCAAAGTAATGTCCTTCAGTCTGGCTGGAATCACAACCAGTGACTCTTAAGTTAGATTGAGGAATATGTCTCAACTAGAAAGACAAAAAAACGCTTGTGATTTATCATGTTTTCTGGTTGTGCTTGTGAACGCGATATCTCGGGAACACCTGGAGGGAATTCCTTAAATTTACCACATTCATCCTCTTAGACTCAAGGATGAAGCCAGTTAGAATTTGACAGTCAAAGGTCGCCGTGACCTCACATTCACATTTTTTGGCCATAACTCAAACAAAGAATGTGCTGATAATGACAATTTCACAAAAATGTCTAATGAAGTGATGTGGATGTAAAATGCAACTCCACTGGGTGGTGAAGGAATACAACTGGGAGATGGTTGCCTTTGAACAATCCCAATAGTAGAGAATTAATAATAATTCAAATTGAGAACTGGGCAACATATTACATCACGACCGGAGCAGTCGGGAATCTGAGCAGCCTGGCGTCCATCATTAAAGCCGCTGAGGTTCAGCATTAAAAGAAAGGAACAGTTGAATATTGAAATTGAAAGAACATATATAAAAATGAAAATATGAGGAATATTTTGGACCTTTGCTCCAAATGTCTCAGATGTGAAAGAAACACTTGGGCTCATTCAAAAACAATATAAAAACATGCTCCATATGGATTGGAAACTCTCAGAAACACAACTCTGCCATCTAGTGGACAAACCTGGTGGACGTTTGCTGTGTTTTGATGTGTGCGAGCGTATCGTGGGTGGAAGATTAAAACCGGAGCAGGGATTAGGGATTGAGCACTCAGTGTTTTTTTAGTTCAGCGCCCAGAGAGTGCTTCATCTGTAGAAGTGGATTTAAATGAGTGTTTTGATATTGGGGGGATGTTGTCCATGTAACCGGTGCTTTATGTGTTTTGTTTTGTGTGTGTTTGTAGGACGATCTCTCTGTGCCTTTGTTACAAGAGAACCTGGACGGTTCGTCAGGAGTGCTTTTCCCTTTCTACGACCCCGACACACACATGCTCTACCTTGCTGGGAAGGTGGGTCTCAGAAAGCAACTAGAATGTGTTCGCACACAATGTTTTGATATTATTGCTACAAAGACCTTTCTTGTCTTGGAACAGGGTGACGGAAATATAAGATACTATGAGATGAGCTCGGAGAAACCGTATATCCACTTCCTCACAGAGTACCGCTCAAACCTACCTCAGAAAGGAATGGGTAAGACACACACACACACACACACACACACACACACACGATGTTCGCACAATACGTTTTTTAATCAAGCTCTAGTACGCTCTCATTGAACTAGTTTCCTCCCTTGAATGTTTGAATGTCAGCCTTCGGGCCGTGCTGATGCTCCTGCACCTGTAAGCAAAGCTGCTGTGTAAATAAGCCTGCCATATTTGAATAGTCAAACCGGCTGATCGAGTCGTAGATCAAGAGAAGAGACGCGCAGGCCGACACGACCAGCCTTCAAACTCTAGAAGACGGTGGTTGTTAGATGGGAGAATTCTAGAAGTGTGTTAAATAGTTAGCCATTTGTTATGGAACTGAACAGCAGCAGCTCTTTGCTGTAAAAGGGACAGTTCACAGCAAAATCCAAAATGTGTTTTTCCTCATACCTGTCATGCTATTTATCAATCTAGATTGTTTTGGTTTGAGACTCATATTTTCAGCCTTCAAAGTCATTTTCTAGATGAATGGAAAAAGAAGTAAACTTGCACTATTTAATGTCTTGGATTATTTCTTTACTTGCATGTTTTTATTGTTATGCATATTTAATGACTGCTTATTCTGGTTCTGCATGACAATTAAGAACTTTAAACATAAAAGGAATCCAAAGGTGTAATAAATCATTGGGAAATGAATGGCAAATGTATTGCAAGGGTCTAATGATTTAAAAATAAAAACGAAACTTTATTTTATTTCAATCCTGATATACATACCCATACCATTTACACTTTTCCATTTTGTCATGCTATAATGTACGCTTTCTCTTATATTCCTACCGTATCTCCATCAGTCAGCACATTTTTTCAGTGTACATATATTGTAATTAACCCTCAACAATACTTGAACAATACTTAGATGCTATTATAGCACAGTGATGCAGCAGGAAAAACTGGTAACGCTGCCTTGGCCTGTGTGCCTTCCTTCCTTCAGGTGTGATGCCAAAGAGGGGTCTGGATGTGAGCTCCTGTGAGGTGTTCAGGTTCTACAAACTGGTGACAATCAAGAGTCTCATTGAGCCTCTTTCCATGATCGTCCCCCGCAGGGTGAGAATACATCCACTCACTCAAACACCACAATATATGAAATGCATCCATTTTTTTTAGCTAACGAGACCTTTTGCGTGCATCTGTCTGAAAATGTACTGTGTGTGTTTCTAGTCTGAGTCGTACCAAGAAGACCTCTATCCGATGACGGCTGGTAACAAGCCTGCTCTGAGCGCTGACGAGTGGCTCGGCGGCATCGATAAAGGTCAGAATGACTGTGTGTGTGTGTGTGTGTCTGTGTGACATTCAATGTCATTCAAGTGTTTACATAGATTTACAGGTCTGGTGGTGAACCGCTGCGAGTTAAATGATAAGCAGTGTTCAATTCTACCTAAAAAGAAAAGAAAATACGTTGAAATGGGTGTTTCTCTGGTATTGAGATGGCAAATACAAAATATTTGATATAGAATATAAATGATGATGTTAAATACCTTTAATTGTTGCATGTAAAAAAAAAACTTTACTTTTTCTTGAAATTATTGAGATATGCCATCACAATACAATAGTTGATGTGATAATATCAAATGTCTGCCCAGCCCTGATCACATGTATTCTTCTGTATATCTTCTAAATTCCTATAATTGTAAAGTTTTTTTGTTTGTTTTTCATACTATTGTATACTATTGTATACTATTGTGTATTTGGTCATTGTGTTTACTCACTACTTCAGCATTTAAAGTCAAAGGTCATCAGCAAACTTGATGTTGAAGCTGGGCAGGATAGGAGCCATTTGAACTACATTATATACGTCACTTAGTTTATAACAATCAATCAAAATCTGATCTTATTTTAAATGTCTGTCTCGTTCTGCTCATCTTCCTCCTCTCTCTTCATCTTCCAGGTCCGGTGCTGATGTCTCTGAAGCCTGGAAGTCAAATAACAGAGCCGTACTCCGAGATGAGCAAGGGAGTGGACACTCGGCGGTCTCTCAGCAGACCGGGCATGCTGCAGCTGGCCTACATCCAGGACCAACTCGGGACCAAAGACGGCAAGGAGGACGGCGGCAACGCGGAGGACGACAGGAGGCGGACGGCCTTCAGCAACGGAGAAGACCTCTGCTCTCCACCCAAGACGGAGAATGAGGTACCACATGATTCGGGTTCCTCTTCAAGTTTATATCCTGCAGACTTGCACAGTGCATTTGTAAATGCTCTCTATTACAACCTCGTTAAGTTTATCCTTGTGCTTTCTATAAGTCCAACGGAAGAATCTGTGTTCTGCAGAACCACAAAATTAAAATAGAATAAAATGTATAAAGTATGACGTGACTTTAAAACTCTCTCTCTCTGCATCCAGAGACCGATATCTTATTGCTCTGTGTTCATTATAATAAACATAGGCTCCATAGTTTTTTTGAGTCAACAAATTACTCCCTGTTTGAGTTTGCTAAAAACTACAATGACCAGCAGGTTTAGGAAATTACTTTTTGACACTGTATACTTGAGAACTGCTTTGAAACATGCATATTCAGCAAGAAACAAAGGTCTGATGCTGAGAGCTACAGGCCAGGTAGGGATGAAAGTATTGGTCTTTTCATGAGATATGTTGCAAAAACAAAATATAGAATATCATCATCTTTACCCAAAAACCAGTTTAGCAGCTGCCAACTCGCTCTATACTAATTTTGACCAATTTCAAATAATTCTGTCTCAAAGTCACTCTTATTGCGTAGAGTGACTTATTGTGTAATAATTAAAAGGTGACCTATGGCAGCTGGACGGTTTGAGGAAACTGTTTAGAGAGACTTTAGGAAGTAAGTAAAAAGGCGTGCACGTCTCGCCCTTCTCCGGTGGAAATGACACCCGTGATAACATTACGTTACATATTGTGCTCGTGTTTTGTCCGCAGCTGCGTCTGAAGTTTCACAAGCAGCAGGAGGAGATCCGACGGTTGCGGGAGCTCCTCAACCACAGGGACGTGCACATCAAGCAGCTGGAGCTGGAGATTAAGAACATCAAAAATTCTTCGTCTCACCAGAGCTCACTTTAAGACTCGGCCGACCCCCGCAGGGTCACCTTCACCTTCCCTCGTGGACCACACGCATCACTGTACAAAACTTACTCACCACCACACCTCTTCTTCTTAGGGTCACCTCACCTTTTAACGCCCCCCTCCAACCTCACTGCACAACGGTGATTTTGTGTTTCCGATCTGTCCGTTCAACACAAGGTGCACATATTCTTTGTTGGTTTCCACTCAAACACCGAGTCCCACGACTTAAAAACTCTTTGCACCCGTACACCTCTAACCCCATTTCTTTTGTATGCTTCCCAGCTATGCAAGTTGTTTGTAATCTTTAGCTTTTTTTACGCTCTTTGTAGCGGAGAGATAAAAGAGCGGACATCCCGATGCGATTGTACGATAACGCTGAATTAACCCCCAAATATTTAAACTACTGTAAGTGGAGATGACTGTGGTGTGATGTGTGCTTGAATGAGAGCGATCTAACTGAATGGTATCGATAATGAACGATATCGTGATCCTGGCGGCGTTCTTGTGTTCCGTCGGGCTGCATTTTGTTTTTACTTTCGAATGACTGGAAAATTGGTGAATAATCGATGCATTTCACGGCACCTATTGTGTACGCCATTTCTGTAACTGATAGCATGTAGACGTTTTTAATTTTTTTTATATTTATTTTCAAAAAGAGTAAAAGTAAAAGAAAATGCAGATTTATCCAGCTTTTGAATTTGCGATTGTGATTTAAAAAAAAAAAGAATAGGACAGAAAGCGTGCTTTAATTTTTCCTGATGTGGAGTCACTGTGAAGAAACGATTTAAAGCCATTGTAGAACCAGAGTCCTGCACCACATCTGGGTTACTTTGTGTTCCACCAGTTTTTAATGTATTTTCTTTAATAGCGTGTCTTTTATAACTCTCTGTAAAAAACCTGAAACATGACACTGGGCTTTTCTATTTGTATTTTAAACTGAAAGGGTGTCTGCTACTGTAGCTAGTGGATACTAAAATGTGACGACGGATGAGTGATAGCGTGAGATAAGGTGATGATAAAAATGTGTCTACTTTTCTTGTTTTAATTGTTGGATTAGACAAAGCAGATTTTGATAAAAAAAATTATAGGATTTTATTTATGTTGCCCACTTTAAACAGGACCTGTATTTGGGAAAACACTAAATCTCCACTCAAGATCTCCTACTCGTATGTTCTGGAGCTTTCAACGGTCTTCATTAGCAGTTTAATTTTGTAATAAAGTGAATTTTAAGCCAAAGGGGATGAAAGGTCCTAGTACAGATGAGATATTTGTTGTTGTTGTTGTTTTTTATTTGTTTTTAAGATGCTGTTTGAGTGTGAGCTGAGAATGTGTGGATGAGGATGTAGTGGAAGAGAATGAGCTCATCAGGGAAAATGTGACGGGTAACTCATCAATCATCTTTCTGTTTCAATGCGTGTGATGATCTGTGATGATCTGTTAGTGCAAAGACTTGAATAACTCAAACGTACACACATCTACACTGAGCAGTCAGTAAAGTCCATCCGAATGGCATCTAAATAGCGTTCATAGCTTTTGTCACGATGTCGTCGGACCAGTTTCGCAAATTATCATCATCATATCTCATATTAGTCGCTTTCAGAAAACATTCCTTTGGTCTCCCATGTTGAGAGGAACAATCGTCGTTGGCGTGTAAACGTGCATCAATGTTGCAGCTCGCCAGACAAGAACTCGGATACAGCACCATTTATCACGCATGCCTGTATTAACGTAGTCATAAGCACAAGATCCATAATGATATTCTAGATTTGGCTTTACATATCTCATGGCCAGTTGTGACAGATGTCACACATGGAAGCTGCCACACCGACCCACACACACACACGCACACACACACACCCACACACACACACACGCAGGCTTCCATACAATTGTAAACCTTTTGACCTCAGGCAGGACAGTTCTAGCACAGCTTCCTCTCTGGCAGGAGCAGCGACGCCCCGGCCAGTGTGGATTCTAACCGCCGACCATTGGTGGAAGAGTCTCAACACATTCCCACAATGCACTGCTGCTTTTTTTTTTTATATACAGTTGACAGGTGGACTTGCTCAAGGGTTGATTTGGCTGTTTGATCTCACAAAGAAACAACTGAAGGTTGTACTTCCAGAGCCAATCCAATCAGCTCACAATTAAAATTCAATTTTGCAAAAGCAATATTTTTAATAACATTTTCTGCCTCCCAAACATCTTGAAATACAAATGGAAACTGTTTAAAATATCTGCTAAAAATTATGCATTTAAAGAGCATTCATTTGTTAGCTTGGCAATCCAATGGTGGATGCTGTTTATACCAAAAATAAATGCTGCTCCAGCTAAATCACAATGCAGCTGCCACGAGCCCATCTGTTAACTGAACTGTTGAGAGCACAGTTTGTGTCTTTACTGCATGTGTGACAGCATGGAACCTCAAAATATTCAATATTTAAAAGAGAAACAAGACATTATGAAATAAATCATCATATGGATAAATTAAAAGCCACACTAAATGTTTTTAGGGCTGCCATTGAGCATCTGTGACCTCGATACTAAGGAACAGTTCGCCCCAAAATCAACATTTTATATTTGTTCCTCCTACATGTAGTGATATTTATCAATCTGGACTGTTTGGTGCTAGTTTTCTGAGATATCGTAGAGATGTCTTGGAAATATAATGGGACATGAAATGGAACGCATTGATAAAAGCTGAATCATGTTATTGATCCAACAACTAAAGATGCTACTGGGTGTATTATTGGAAATGTAGGCTGCAGCTTTTTTAGAGCTTGACTCATACAAGGGACCAAAAGTGAGGATCTGACCAGCTCCATTTAACTGAATGGCTGGAGTAACCTGTTAAAATCACAAATGGCTGAATTTGATTCAGTATTTGCTATTTTGGTAAAAATTACATTTCAACAAAAAAACGATGATTTCACTGCCAGCTCAACAAATGCCCTCTCACATCTTTTAATATTAGTGTCAGTCAGTGGCACAATGGAGCATAATGTCAGTTCCCCCCCTTGTTATACATTAGTATGAATTATTAACAATAAGCAATGTGGACTGGAAGAAAGGGAAGTTGCTTCTTCACTCTTTCTTGTTGTTTTCCTTCAAGTTATCTTATGAATTAATCATCACAATATTGTGGTAAAGTGATGATTGCTTCGCTGTGCTAAAAACAATTGTAATGGATGCATCATCATTCTGTTCTTTTATCATGAATGTGGCCGAGTCCTCGGAAAACGTCTCAACTATCAGAACCACGACAACCATATGAATCCGTACTAGAGATCTATTGAGGCACCGCACTCACTGGCAGTCTCTTCTGTTCTACCGGAGCAATAATGTCGCTGCAGAGTCGACTTTAGTGTTCACTGTCGGGACATGTCCGATTTAATAAAACCATTTCATTAATGGGTTGTTGCACGGTTCATATGAGCCTCACTGTGCCTGGTCTACATGCATTTTATTGCCATTATTGTGATGTTAAACATATTCAGTCAAAACATTTAATATTGTTTCTAAAACATGTAAATATTGTGTGTGATATGTAAAATATACAGGGTGTGTGTGTGTATATATATATATATAGTCACAATCTCTTTGTCTCTAATAGAGCAGAATATTGTCCTCCCTAAAACAAACAATAAATTGAAGTTAAAAAACACTCAATGGCAACGCATTAATATTTGAGCAGTTAGCCGTCTGTAACAAAATCAGCTTGCTGTTGCTTGCAGTTCCTGCAGCTCACTCAGCTGGCTGTTTACTATTCGGAGTCTCATGCAGCTGCAACATAGAGATGGCCAACATCGTTCATCTGTACACGATTGCCTGGCCTGTGTTTTAAAATAAAAATGGGATCTAAAAGAAGCCGCAGCCTGGAGAAGATCAGCAGCCATCAATTCTTTTTAAAAACAAATTATTGTTGCTCAAAAGCACAGTAATGCAGTTTAGTTTCCATTGTGGGGCATTAATGTTAAATATGAAGGCATGACAGGCCAGTGATCTCCATCTCAGGGTAACATTACAGTTTCTGCATTCACCACATGTGGGAAGGTTTTCAAGTCTGTCTTAAACAATACTTGCATGCCCATATGTCACATAAATGTACTCTCCAAGAAGACACAAGATGAGGTCATTAACTGATAAACTCACTGATTCTTTAGCCCCATAAAAGTTGCAAATTAAACAACCAGGAAAGAAAGATTTGACTGCTCATAGTCATAAAGCAGGCTGTGATGAGCAGACATCACGTTTTCAAGGGTTTATCACGTCAAAAAGCTCATTTTTTGACAAAAAAAGATTACATCACCTTCCTGTCACATTTATATTCACCTACTATATAGTACAGCAGTGTGTGTGTGTGTGTGTGTGTGTGTGTGTGTGTGTGTGTGTAGACGCACCTGGAATGGTTTCATTGAGTTGGTGGGAACCATTCATTGGAAGACACAAATGAACATTTCTTTGCAGGCAAAACAGATTTAAAGAGGCATAACTTTCTGTTGAACCTTATAGTATAAAAGAGTATGTCAGTGTGATACAACTTGTGTTAATGCTCAACGTACCTGCTGTATCAATCCCACCAACATATGTGTGTATTCCTTCTTAACATTTAACCGTTAATTTAACTTTATGTAATCTTTAACGAATGGAAGCTGCAGTTTTCAAATTATTTCCCACCTTTAGCCCTTGGGTTAAAGGCACCCGGTCCCGTATGGAGAATGAGCTAATTCTGTGCAAAAACACTTTTAGCCAAAGTGAATTGTCTTTTAACATGTCTTTTAACACAGAAAGGTGATGGGATTGTGTCCCCCATCTCTTATTAGACTCCCTAGAAAAGGGTCTCCTCTGGAAAAGTATGCGGAGTAGACTAATAGGCTTTTACACATACAAATTGGTATGAAAGTATTGTATTAAAGGAGACACATTAAAAGAAACAACGAAAACCTCTCTTGATACTACAAAGCCTTTCTGTGGACTGTCTACAGTCACGTTCAGAAAACAGAATAACAACATGGGTGGAGGATGGTCGTCATTACAACACTGTTCATTTTGCGACGCAAGAAAATCAAGGCAGGAAGAGAGAAAAGCACAAAATGTTAACATTTTATTTACAAAGTTTTTTTTTTTTTGTCATACAGAAAGTAAAAATGTAGCTACAACCTTGATTTGTGCAACAGGCGGCCACACTAAAAATCATGGCTCACTGGTTGCACAGCTGCTATAGCAATAATTTTATTGGGGGGGAAAAATAAGGAACAGAAAAAATAAAAATAATAATAAAAAGACAAAATGAGAAATAATAAACCCAACAACAAAAAATAATTCATCCAACAAAATATTAAAAGCACAGACCCAAAACTAGATACCAGTCCCAAAGTCCTCACATGGGAATACATAAAGAGGGATCGACAGTGAAATTGTGGAATGCTGAGTGCTGGGCTGCCTGAGAACCTCTGGGTCGTGGGGTGGGTGAGGTGGAGGGTGTTGGGTGGCTCTCAGTTCCATGGGGGGGGGGGAGGGGGGCGGCAGCTCCACTCGGCCCACACATCCGGTACAGTCTTGCCCCTTAAAAAGAGCTCAGAGCTGGGGGGGGTAGACGTGGATTACAAAGGCGGTGCGGGTTCTAGGAGGGCGGACGTTCGGGTTTGTGGGAGAGGGAAGGGTAACTCGGTAGGCTCTCGTTTTCAGTTTTGCTCTTAATCGTCGTCATCATCGTCGTCGTCGTCGTCGTCCTCATCCTCTGGGTCTCGCTTTCTCTTCTCACCTTTGCCAGCTTCTGCTTCTGGGTGAAAAGAGGGAAATCTATGTTATCGGGTGTCACGACCACGAAACTTACATTTTTTAGCAAAACGGTGAATATAAATCTAATACTCCATCTGAAGATCGTTAACATACATCTTTCAGCATTATCAAATCCTCTAGTGGGAGTGTGGGCAGTGTTTCAGGATGGTCACTATCATGTGTGGCTGTCTCTACGCGATATAATGTTACATGATTAGGAGCTTAAAATAAATAGTGTCAGATATGTATCTTCACTTCTGACATTTTCAGGATTTAACTGGCCCTCATCAGATGATTTACACTTGCAAGCATGTCTGTTTTTATGCCTTCAGATATATTAACATTGTCAAACTGTTTTTTTTTAATATCGATCCATCGTCTACCGCTTATCCTGTATTCAGGGTCGCGGGGGGGCTGAAGCTGATCCCAGCTAATTATATGCTGAATGATCAGCATATAATGTCTTATTTAACTTATATTTACATGTTATATTTACATATTTTGAATGGTCAGCGATGGGTAATCCCTCACTCTCCTGCTCAGCTTCCTCAGTAAACAGAACCACCAGCAGATGTCACATTACTCATGATATCAAGTCAATCGCATCTACAAATGTACGCACTCTCCATTCTACGCGCACATCTTCTATTCAAATCTGCAGCACGTGTACAACAATTTTAACTCTGAAGGACACTGTCCCTACTAGGCCGCCATACCTTCACATATATAGCAACGCAGCTTTGTCTCCAAAACCGGAGAAGTGTGAGCTCATTCGCATTCTAATCTTTGATATTCTTTAATGACACAGTAAGCTAAAGGGATGACAGTACTTTGCCCTTTTAATGAGGCAGTATCTGAAGTACAAGGCAGTATAAGAAACATCCCATAAAATCATAAACCAATTACTGGCTGTGTGCAGAGTTTGGAGTTGTTGTGTTGTACTTATAGCAGTAGTTTACTGTGTTGAGATTAGTGTTTGAGGTACTCTGGCTTTGTGATATGTAATGGGGATGGTGGCCGTGTTACATACCATCTTCGTCGTCATCATCATCGTCGTCTTCATCATCCACTTCCCCTTCCTGACCAAAGTCTCCCTCCTTGGTCAACAAAAATTTTCCAACATTAAAACAGAAACAACATGTACAAACTCCTTGCAAGGAGAATTTTCTGTCAAAAAAAACAAACATGTTTTTTTTATTTTTTTAATTACCTCATCTTCTCCGCTGACCTCATCATCATCCTCTTCTCCTTCTACCTCCTCCTCATCTTCCTCGTCATCCTCTTCCTCATCAAAGTCCTCCTCCTCTCCATCCTCATCTTCCTCCTCCTCTCCCTCTGCAATACAAGAGCAACAATAATTCAACCACAAACCACTTGTTATCATGCTGTAATCAACCGTTATAAATAGTGGGAGACGCCGTTCATTCAAGTTTGTATTAATTAAAATCAAAACAAAGACAGGCAGCCATGTTGACTCTCATATCATTTAACGGTATATCCACCTCATACTGACATATTTCCAGCTATTGTTGACTTAGGGATCAGTCAAGAAGGAAGACCTGAGATTTTGGAGGAACTTCTCACCTTCATCTTCATCGTCATCAGCACCTTCTCCGTCCACCTCTCCGTCGGAGTCGGAGGCTTCCCTGTCCTCCATGTCGTAACCATCCAGGTAGGTGAGCTGTGGCAGCAGCTTGAACACGCTCTCTCTGTAGTCATTGAGGTTTGTCACTTCACAGTTGAACAGGTCCAAGCTCTTCAGCTTATCCAGCTTTTTCTGTTGATCAAATGCGGGAATGTACAGTGATGAGAAACTGTCGCTTTAAGGGGTTAAGATGCTCTTGGTGTTTTGTGCATGAGATTGACTGATGGTGACAAATGTGTCAAGCTGCGTTTATTTTACGCTGCCATTTATGCAGAGTTGGTTATCCCTTTAATATCTGGTATGAGGACCACTTTGTAGAAAAGCTGGATTTTGTAGATTTGTTACATTTTTATATCTGAATATACAGAAAGGCAGCACTAACAGTAGAGATGTATATGTGATTTATGTGCTGTTGGTTAAGAACTGCTCATTAACTGTAACTACATTTACATTAGCACAGATGTGTCCATAAAGAGATTTTGTATAAATATTTGCCTAGTAATGAATTTGGCATCAGCATGAGATCAGATAAGAAACGTACGTCTGACTGCACATTCTGTCGGCATTCAGATGGGCATGTGAGGTCGCGAATGTTGTGTCTAATGTATCTGGAAAAACATACCAACGGTTCCAACGTGCTGATGTCTTTCAATTTGTTGCCGCTCAGGTTTAGATGTGTGAGGTTGGGTAGTTTCTCTGCTAAAACATCAAGACCGCCGCTGATTCTGTTGTCGCTCAACTCCAGCTTAAGATGACACAAGGAGATGTTAGTCCATCTTACACTTTTCACAATGACACGTTCACACAGGTAGGATGGGGAGACATTTTCATTTACCTTTTTGAGTTTTCCTAGTTTAGGCAGGTTAGAAACTGACATTAAGCCAACATTTATCAAACTGAGGAACTCCAGGTTGACAAACTCGGCTGTAAGGCCTTCGATTTTTCCTTCAACTGATCGACAATTGTCGAGGACAAGTTCTCGTACCTGAAATATAGAAAGGTAGAATATCACATAAAAAATCCATCTTCACAGTTTTATGTATTTAGTGAAACTACACTTACTATTGATCCATAACTACAATTAATTCTTAAACAAATTCATAATATTGTAATACACAATATTTAAAAAAAACTATTTGATGCCACAAAATGTCAATTTTGGTAACCAAATCAGTGAGAAAACAAACAGACAAATAATGTGTTTAATACTTCATGTTTGACCCGTTTACTGTGTGTTAAAGTCATTGAAATGTATTTTTGTAGTTGCTGTAAAATATTAGAAAAACAAGTCTGAAGGCGGAGTTAGTTCGAGTCCGTTACAGCTAACACTGGTTGCGCAATTCAATGTTGAACAAAAAAAAACGTTGCAAAAAAAAAAAGTTGTTGTTAACCGTCAAAGACCACGATTTCTTAAATTAAAAAACAGCTAAACGGATACGGTGTCTGTGTCTAACGCCACTCGTGTGCTTAATGTATCCGTGCACGACGGATAATGTGTTGATTTCATTGAAACGAAGACGTCCCCATGGCCTGGCTGATGCAGCCACTAATGACAAATGCAATGATTTTTAGTGAGCTAGGTTAGCTCGCTACAGGCTAGCCGTTGCCCCTTTTAAACGCTGCCGTGCAATAGAGGAGCAGCTACAGAGGTCTGTCTGCCCGCCATTAGCCAACCCAACAGCAACGGAAAGGATTGCGAATACACCCTTAGTACAGATTTCTCTTTTTTTGTCTCTCGTTAAAACCAGCTTTCATTTGGGAAATGGAATTATCTTCGTCGTCGAGCGAACGACCGATATTGCCAGTTTGTTTACAGGGCTCGACGTCGTTTTCAGGTCGAAGTGGCGAAGGAAATATATTGAGAACGGAAATTTAGTAAAAAAACAAAGATGGAGACAGTTCCTTTCTCCCAGAGCTTCAAAGACGACAGAATGACAACATGGCGATTCCTGAGATACAGTATGCAGTTCTCTGAACACTTCAATGGCAAAAAAAAGCTGTTTGAGAAAAGTAATAGTCGTTACGTACACATTATTTAAGATATTTTTCGATGTTACATTAGTTTTATTTTGTGCATGAGTCGAAAGGAAACGCCGGCGTCGAGTTTTTTGGCTGCCCACGCACCAAGCGCGGTGCACCGGATC
Organism: Eutrigla gurnardus; assembly: GCF_963514095.1. Taxonomy (NCBI): domain Eukaryota; kingdom Metazoa; phylum Chordata; class Actinopteri; order Perciformes; family Triglidae; genus Eutrigla; species Eutrigla gurnardus. The sequence continues at coordinate 22,824,947 of NC_139917.1, read as the reverse complement.
TCTGTGTCATTCAAGCAGGCTGGCTCGGCTAATGGAGCTGGCGGTCGACGACTCGACACGTTTATTCGCAATAAAAGTCTAAGTCTAGCTCTAAAGCCAAGTACCGGACCAACGAATAGGTGAAATAGTTTGACGTACATTTATACAAACGGGCACATTTTTGTTGTCTTTCGCCTGGCGTATAAAGGAAGGGGGTAATGTGGCGGGAACAAAAAATACGAAGTTAGGTGGTCGCTGCCTGAATCATCTCATCGTCAGACTTCATCAAATAACTTAATGCAACATTCACACGGACAGATGAGACGGTTAATGTTTAACGTAGCTGCTGTACGAGTGTGTACGCTATTTTTTGGGGAGAATAAACTAACGTTACTTGCACACTCCCTTCTTGAAAACTTACTAATCGCAACAGCTCAAACGTGGCTTTAAATCAATCCACGATTACGGGAGTTAGCCGGTTATATGCTAGCTTTAGTGTAGATATCAACAGCGATTATAGAAACGGGGGCTTAACGTTAAAGTGATCAAGGTATGGATGACTAGTGAATCAAGTGACTGTTTTTTTTTGTTGTCGCTGCTGAATCTGGCCGTTTGATATTAACATGCTCTACGGACATTTCAAGGCATAACTCGGGATCGTCGATGGCTCTTGTAACAAAAAGTCGATTTCTGTTTTAGCACGAACGCCTTTGAGTTGTAAAGAGTATTTAAACGATTTAAAAAAAAAAAGCGCCCCATTTTTTTTAGCAGTTATGCTAGCAGCAAACATGGCTTCCAAGGTCTGTAGAAAATATACCGCTCTGTGAATGCCAAAACGCGACACGGGATGCAAATATCCTAATATATCGGCGTAAAAAAAAGAAGTTTACTAATTGTGGTACAACGGGGGAGTCGAGCCGAATCGTGTGTGTGTGCACCAGTGGCCAAGGAGGCTCCGAAACGGTTAAAGCACTGCAATAATGCCAGCAAGCTGAGGAATCGCCTTTTCAAAGTAACGATTGAATATAGCTTTCTCCTCTCGTTGCCCCCGTACGCCCCGATCCAGAACAGTATAGAGGATTAAGCTTTGTTGTGCGAGTGTTTTCCGCTCCATTATAAACGAGAAAACACAATCTAAAAAAGCCCATGTGGTCACCATTACGTTAGCCACACAGGTCACTCGCAAAGCAAAAAAAAAAAAAAAAAAAAAAAGTAGCAAGCTGGCTAGCGAGGCTAGCCAGAAAACTAAGGGTTGGTTTTTAAAAAAGCACGACTCACATCAGACGGTGTCCTGTTTCTTAGCTCCAAGTGGATCCTCTTTTTCATGTCCATCGTGCCCTATGAAAGTAAAACTTTTCTCTCTTGGGTTTTGGTGGGATCTTCAGTCCAAAGGCAGAGATGCCCTAATGGAGGGAGAATATAGGACTGTATAATGAACTGAGCCAAACGCTAAGTTAGTCGGAGAGAGGAGAAACCATGGAGGGAAACGGGACTGAAACAAAATATATGCTCAACAGCGCCATCTGCGTCCAGAAACGCCCATCGCCTCCATGGAGGCATTGCAGTCACAAAACATGACGCTGCCCCGAAACAGTGCTGTGGTGCAATTTATTTCTGCAAGGAAACTACTGTACGGGGTTTAATGAAGACGATATGTATTTTTGTGTCTGTAATGTCATCTTTTATTAATCATAGAAAAGCAGAATACACGTGTGCCGTTTACGCACGGTTGTATTCAACCATTAAGACGTCGATAAAGTAGGTCACATGGACAACTTTGTTTACCTGGCTGAAGTTTCGCTGCTTGAAAACAAGCGCTCGTTTTAATGTATATGTAATTGTTGCCTACATGTTTACCTATATTGTTATCTAACATCATAAAGGAATCCTGATTTAATTATTACTCGAACTTGTTGCCCTTCTTTTGTTTCTCAAATGCATAATTGTAATTGTCGCCTAGACAACGCTGAATTGATGGGGGATTTTTTTTTTTTTTTATCAATAAAGTGCATAGTGGATAAATTGTGTTGTACCTTTTGATTCGTAAAAGCCAGAAATGCCTTTAACCGTTTGGACACACTGCGAGGAGGGAGGGGTGTGTTGGGTTTGCAGTAAAGAGAGCATTGTATATGCACATGGAGTGTAGGGCACCCCCAACCCCACCCCCTTCACTTCCTGAGACACCCAAGCTCTCAAGTAGAAGTCTACATTGAAGGAATTGTTGATTTTTATAGATTATATCATGAATCAGCAATTCTGCATTTTTGGTAAAAATATTGATATATGTAATGTCAGTGATATAATAAATATAGGCGTTGGCCTTGTGTATGTTATATATACATCCCTCTCTATCACTATCTATCTATCTTTATCTAATATATATATATATATATATATAAAAACTTTTTAAATATCAGTCTTTATTATAATTATGAAAATAAAAATGTACACCAGAAGATGGCACTGTAATATCTGCTTTAACATTCTTTAAATATGAGTTGCCTTGTGCAACAGTAGGGATGTGTGTGAGTGATAGCCTTTACAGTTTGTGTTCGTAACATTAATGCTGATTATAATGTGTGTTATTATCATTATCATTATTTTGTTTGTATTATTGGATGTGCATGCTTGGAAGGAGTCCATTCGTGTGTGTGTGTTATCAGCTGAAGAGTTGAACAGTTCATCCCGGGGTCTTTTGACCAGCTGGAAGCAACTGAAAATGTTCAAGGCAATTTAGTGTGTGAGACTGTGTGTGTGTGTGTGTGTGTCAGTTTTTGTTTGAATATAACAGTGGGACTGTTTATTCATCTCAGCGTATCAAGGAGGTTATCATACATTGAATCGAACGACCTTCCAACACAACGTTTCTTTAAATTGAAATCCACCGGACAAAACAGATGAGGATAATTTAACATTACAATCCATATGCAGCCATAAATTCACCCATAAAGAAATTACTGCACGAAACAGACGAGTCGTTTTGGAAGCAACTTGAATTTTACCAAGAGACCCTCAACATTTCCTCTACAGCGCTGGAGGCAATTGGCAGTTGAGTGTTATTTACTCTGTGGGACAGCTTCTTTCTGTGAGTGGCTCAAACACACACATCGGGGCTCAATGTGCTGTGAGAAGATTGAGAACACACCCCAACCGAGCAGCTTTCCGTGTGTGAGATAAGATGGGTATGCCCTACTCCGGTTCAAGACAGGATTTCTGTCTCGGTCTCAGGCTATCTGATGACTTTTCAACACAGCGGTCTACCCACAGTGCCATGTTATATATTGCTTTATTAGGAGGGAAAAAGACTTGATTGACTCAAAACAGTTTTTAGTATCATTGATTATTGTTATTTATGCAGAAAGCGACACGTAGCTGTTTGGAACATTGGTTCATTTACACAATTTACAATTTAAATTTTGACAATTCTTGAATAATTGTCCATATAAATTCAGTAATAGTAAACTTTTTGCCATTTGCTAAGCAACAGCAACATTTCAGTTTCACTATCAGCTGCAGGCTTGCACATAAACATGCATGCAAAACAGAAGAATCCTTTTTATTTTTCCAGTCTGTTTACTAGTATAATTAAGACATAATTTCAATCTAATAAGCCATATCACACACTGCCCCCCCCCCCCCCCCCCCCTGCTTCAGTATTTTTTTTCAATGCTCTGCCAACTCCTCCAGCTTTACAAATATGATAAGACCAACGCTGCAAGAACTCTTCTAGCACTATGGTAATGTTTAACCAGATAATTCATTTAGGGGTGGGAATAGAAACACAGCCAGAAGTTACTCTGTCTTCTGTGCTCGCCCGCCCTCGATGAGCTCAATTCATTCATAGCAGGACTCAGAATGGAGGAGACGTTGCAACAAGAGAAACAAGAGTTGGAATATAAAAATCCGAATGAGGAGCAAGGTATTATTAAGATTTACTTTTCTTTGATTTTAAAATGTATTGTCAGCACCAGTAAGTGGAGTAAGCCAGTTATTCATGAGCTTATTGTGGAGTCTCTCTTTGTAAACTCAGACAGAAATGAGTTAATAAACAGATGAGCTGTTGTTACAAATGAGAGACATTTTTAGTCTTTCTGTGTTTTAAACCCTAACGTGTAAATGTTTTAGTCAGAGACTTGCCGGTGTGCAGCTGGAAGAAAAAAAATGTCTATAACCCACAACTCAACATGCCATTCACCCTACTTTGCTGGTCAGACGTTGAAAAAGAAAATACTGCTCCGTATATGTTCTTGCTTTCATACTGCCCTCGTCTCTCCATTTCATAGGTGGGATCCGTCGCCGATTGCGGGACAGAGATCTTCTCAAGAAGAGAAAAGCTGAAGCAGAAGAGAAGGAGACTAACCAGTGGGTTTTGGGGTAAATTAATAGAAAGGCACAGCTAATGTTGTTGCAGTGACCTACATTTACAGCTAAATTAATTTGGAGTAGTCATGATAGTTTGAGCAGTTCACAATGCGCGGTTAAATTATTATCAGCTCTCCAGCTGCTTATCACTCCTCTGCTTTATATTGAATATGGAGCAAGAGGAAACCAAAGGTTGCTCTTGTGCTTGTATTGACGCCTCGGATCCAGGTCAAGGACTTTGTACTATTAGCTTTGCAAGTGTATCACAAAGAGCTGCATAAATGGCCACTGTTGTTGAGGTTGATTACAATTGTTGTCCTCTCTCCCAGGGTGGAGAGTCAGAGGAAGAGACCCAGGGCTGATGCCGGCACAAAGAGGAGAGGAAGGCCCAAGAAGACTGAGCGTACGGCGGAGACCTCTGTCGTACAGGAGGAGGCCACGGCGCCTCAGGAAGCTCCTGTTGTAGTGGCGGTGCCTGAACCTGCTGAGGTCATCCCAGATCAACCGTCAGGCTCCCCGCCCCCCTTACTTGCTGTGGAACCTTCATCTGTCCCTGCTGCCCCTGCACCCCAGCCAATGTTCGGATCCAACCAGAGCCCTGTATTTGGTCCTCCTCTGACTTCTCCAACTCAAGTTAACCTGACTCCGGCCCTTTTTCCACCCTCAGCTGTCGTTCCATCCCCTGCCAAATTTCTAGATACGGCTCCAATCCCGGTTTCAGATTCGTCTCCAGCTCCAGATGCCGTTCCATTCCCAGTCCCTGTCCCGACCCTAGCCCTCGTTCCAGCTGCAGCTGCTGCTCCCCCAACAGCTCCACCCCAGGTGGAGACTCTCTTCACGGAGTCACAAGGCAGGGAGGCCCTTGATCAGATCCTGATTGAGGAGTTGGGCCCAGATAAGGAGGCAGACACCTCTCTATGTCAAGACAAAGTACCTGATGAAGGTAACGATAGTAACGATAGTTCCACTTCAAGGAGAGTGTGTGATGTGGAGTGATGTGCCATTTAAAAAAAAGATTGCCTGGTTGAAGGATTGTCTTTTGTCATAATAGCCTATTAATATTAATTGCATCTTCTTTTTCTTTTAGATTCGATTGCAACACCATCGATCAACGTACCCGAACAAAACGAAATATTCTCACTTCCAACCTTGTCCTCGACATCTCCACAAAAATATTTCCCCGGAAGTACATTCTAATTTTCTAAAACACATACTACCATGACTCAGACTGCCTCCTTTTCCGTCTCAGTTTGCATCTGAGTATTATTTTGGTTAGTGTATTGAACATATGCATTGCTTATTTGACTAAATGTATAAATTCAAACCAAACCTATACTTATTTATTCTGGTTGGTGCATCACTGCACAGCTCATGAATTCTATTTTGTATTTTGCATTTAGTAAACAGCAAATTCTGTCTGCATGCTTTTATTTAAGAGAAAATTGTATAAATCACTGGCAATGATGTATTTGTAATTATAGATTTATTTGAAAGAATTTTGTAAAACTTGTTTCCCACCTAATAAAATTCACTGCTCGCAATAATTTGACTGTGGTCATTATTATCTTCATTATAGTGTGACGATCAATGCTAAAATAAAGGAGATTTCCTATAAACAAATGTAGTTGTATTTATCTACTTACTGTCTGAAATAGCTTACAAATGAAAAAATATCAATTTTTATCATCTGCCTGTTTGTGAAACTCGTATTTGGATTCTTCAGTACTGTAAAAGTAACAATACCGCAATGTAGAAGTACTCCATTCCAACTAAACGCCCTGTATTCAAAATGAGTACTATCAGAAGCATGTATTTAAACAATCAAAATAAATGTTTCCGTCTGAAATGTTAAAATAAAGTACAAATTTGTAAAAAATAAATGCAAATAATCAAAAGTACTCGAGTAAATGTGTGAAATTACTGCCCATTGCACTCTTTTGTTTCGTCTAATCGTTATGTATTCATAAATAAAGTTTATTAAAAAAAAAAGTAAGCGTGACGTAATGGACCTAACTCTCGGCTGCCCTCTGCTGGTAGAAAACATGCAGTGGGCTGGAAAAAACTAGTGTGAATGTATCTTTACTTTGCGACATTCACACGTAATTTATGCGTATTGGTTACAAATATTGTTTTGCAGCTACATCTACGTCACAGTGAACAACATAAGAAATGCACAGGGGAGAAAAAAGAGAGAGAAAGCTCCGCTGCTCGGATGACTTGTCGGTTATGTTGTCACCGGAAACACTCCTGGTTGACCAACAGGAAGTGAAACACGTGCTTCCGCGTAGAGAACCGCCCACGTTTTTCGTGTTGTTTAGCCAGCTAGCTAAACGCTAACTTGTCCAGAACCGTCTGTTATGCATCTGCCCTCCTTTATAGCCGTAAGATGAGTCCTCTGTGCGGCCTCTGCGGCGAACACGTCGATCATCTGAACCGGCAGATTTCCGTGATGAGAAAAGAAATCAAGAACTTGAGGTAAGTGAAGGGATGTATTTACCTTTTAACAGCTGTAAGTAACTTTATGTATGTTTATCTTTAGGCATGCTGTTAATAAGTGTGTTGTCTGTGATTGCTGCTTTGAATATATTACTTAATATAACAATATATCCTAATATAACATGTTTCCCTTGTGTTTCTTTGCTCACGTGACATTCACGATCAACAATTAATTAGCATCTCTTTTGACATTATATTGACAGACAGATGCTGGACAGTGCAGTTAGAGGTCATCGCAAACATATGATCTCCATCCAGTCTGCTGTGTCTAAGGTTGGACTCTGTGAACCTGATAAAGACCAGACACCACCAATACCAAGACCACCACCACCTGGTTCACCAGCAGCATCACCACAGGCTGCATTAGAGCGAGGTAATCACAATTCATGCTACTGTAAAAAAAAGTTGCCCACAATCGTAATGTAAGTAAAGATCATCAGCGTGTCCTTCTGTAATAACATGCAGCTTTTAAGCGTTTAAGGATCATTCTAATTAATGTGTACTGTTCCCTCTTAAATTAAACATAAAACATGTGGTTGATATTTACAATGTTACATCACATAAGATGAGAGAGACTTTCTAAATACAATTAGAAAATGTGTGTAAAATAAAGTAAAGGGGCAGATTACTGGTGAAAAAAAAAAAAAAGGTTTATCTGCTATCGTGTTACCAATGTGTACTACTGTGTGCCCTCCAGGAAGCGTCCAGACGGTCCCGATTGGATACATCAGCTCCTGTTTCTCTGTGAAGAACGGGACGCCCAGGCAGCCCACCATCTGTGGCCCCTCCAGGGCCGAACTGCGCATCCAGCAGACTGTCTTCAACAACCCTGAGCACGCTCTGGTTGGCCTGGAGCAATACTCCCATGTCTGGTAGGTCTCATACAGTTGCTGTGCTCTGTGTTTGTACTCTTTGTGCAGTCCATGCAGTTGGTTTTTGCTGTTACCCAAAATAATGGCAAAACTTTTTTTTTGTTTTCCAAGTGATGGTTTATCTTCCACTGACAATGACGTGCGATTATCACCTTATTAAAGCGCTGCGGGTTCAATTTGCTGAATGTGCCTGCAAAGTTTATTTCAGCCTTCAGGAGTTACAGATGCAGCTGATGTTGAGAGTTGACACAAAAGCTTTTCTATTTTACAACGGCACCGAAATTGTTAAAATGTGTTTTCTGATTGAGCCATTTGCTCCTAATGCTTCCATTTCCTTGCTTGAATGAGGAAAGAGAACATATGAAACCATGTCAGGCTGGTATTTAGGTGCTTTATTGGGTGCTTTTCAGAAAGTACTTTTTCTTCTGGTTTGGTTGTCTGTCACTTGTGGACTGAGGATTTGACTTCAGCAAAACAGCCACTTTTATTTCATGTCATCTGTGTGTTTCACCCCATTCGGTCTCTTCAGGATCATCTTTCTCTTTCACAAAAATGGGCATTTGAGCTATAAAGCCAAAGTGAAGCCTCCTAGACTCAACGGTCAGAGAGTCGGTGTGTACTCCACACGCAGTCCCCACCGACCAAACGCCCTGGGCCTAACTCTAGCTCGACTGGATAAGATTGTAGGTGAGTGTCATTAACTAAACGTGTTGTCATTTGCTAATAGCAATTAACGCAATTAATTTTAAGATTTTTTTAGAGTTCAACTGTCAAATTTAAGCTCGGCCACAGAAACTAATTAATTTCCACCTTTTTTTTTTATTTTTTAGGAGATACAGTACATCTGTCAAACATTGACATGATTGCTGGCACCCCAGTCCTGGACATCAAACCCTACATCCCAGAGTACGACAACCCACATTCCAGGACGAGCCCAGAGCCTCATCACTCAAACATGGACCAGCAACAGGCTTCCACTGTGTCACAAAATGAGACGACAGATATATCAAACCTCCATGAAGATTCTGATGACCAGTCAAACCGTAAAAGTGAAAGAACGGATGACGACGACGACTTGGGAAGTCTCAAATCTGAAGCTGATATTATAGTCACGGATTCATCTCAGTCAGTCACGGCTCAGTTCTCCCTCCAAAAACACCTACAGGATGTGCTTGAGGAGGTCGAGGCCTATGTGACCCAAAGGGACCCTTGCCAGCTGAGTTGTGCGAGCAAGGACGGAGGTCCAGACTCTCCCAAAACCAAACCACCTGAGTCGACGGTGGAGCGCCCTTGCTATGGAGAGGAGACCTACAGTACTATTGCTGGCTGGATCCAAAAGCCTCCTGTGAGCAGTCTGGAGGTGCGCTTCACTCCTCAAGCTGAGAAGGAACTGGCAAACTTCCTTCCCACACACCTGCCAGGTAAGCAGAACTGCCAGGATGCTTAACAGGAGCCTGTTGTCAACCAGAGAAAAGGTGCTGCCGTTTTTGTCCACAAGAGGGTGCTGTGAACGATATGAATATGAACACAGTCATTCAGAATCAGCTTTAATGGCCAAGTATGTGCACACATTAAAGGAATTTTGACTCCTTAAGTTGCTCTCAATATACTTACAGACAGAAAGATAGAAACGACATGCAGCTAAAATCATCCACAATAACAGAACTAGTGTGTACATACAAGTAGGTGAATAAATAGGTGTGAATGACGGGGTTATGCATTGTGGTCTATATACAGCACAGCTTGTCGGATTAATATGTGACAATGATGATTTGAATCAGAACAGAGTGTCTCCGCTATTCAATGTCACACAGGAGGCTCTGAAAGTGACGGACCCAGGTTCAAGTTTCTTCGCAGTCCAGAGGAGGCTGCCGCCGCCATCAGAGGGGTGCTGTCAGCAGACCCACGGTCAGTCTACAGGAGGACACGCTGCAGAGACAGACTCTTCTTCTTCACCCTGGACACGGCTGACATCACCTGCTGGTTCGGACAAGGCTTTGCTGAGGTTCTGCAGGTCCGACCTGTTGAGCAACATATCGCTTCAGTGTGAACGCTTTTAGCGAACGGTTCTGAAGCAGAAAGACTCAGTTTTCATATTTGTTGAGAGGCAAAAATGCAGCCTGTCGAAGGTGCCTTACCCGGACGTTTCCAGACAATTTTTCTACTAAGAAACGTGCATTTAAGTGCTAAAGTAGATTAAATAAAATATTATTATTAAACGGAAATACTTTTTGATTCTGTTTGTCCTTTTGTGTTTTCTATTTCTGACAGGAGCAGGAATACAGGGTGTAAAAGTTGTAATTTCCAGTGTCATGTGATTCCCTAATTTAAAGGAAGTACCTAGTATTTGGTGGAAAAACATAAGTTACTGAGAGGGAAGTGTTTTGAATGAGAAACTAGACTTCAGAAATAATGAAAACAAATAACGTGATAAGTGGAGCAAAAGGCTGTTACATAAGAAGTCTGTTGATGTCTGTTTGGTTTTAGTTATTTAAAAAAAGTTAAGCATTAAATTATAAAGATCACATTTTTCCGTAGATACCTAAAAGGGAACACATTGGAAAGCTTTAGATTTTATATGAAAACGCCCTTGAACAGTGACATTAACGTCCTGTGGGGGGCAGGCGTGAGTCGTCGTACTCGTTCCTGCCCCAGTGAGCACGTCACAGCCGAAGAAGAGGAAATGGACCAATAGCAGAGCTGACAGTTATGTTTAAATCAAACGCGGTTGATGGCTGGCTGCTCGACGCAAAAGGTTTGTTTATCATATTGTCGTCGCTTTTGTAACGTTGGCTGGGAAAGCGTTAGAAGGTAACGTGTCTTTACTTCATTTTACAGTCAACAGTTTGGTTAGTTGTAAATGTTACGTCACTACCGTGTACAAACTAACTTACGTTAGCGAACGGCTTCTGTGACGCTTCCCTGTACCGGGAGTTGGCTCACGTTATTTTTAGCCACACATTATGTGGTAATTAAATGTTTAATCATACATTTAAGTTCGGGTTGGTTGATTATTAGCGTGTATGAATGTGCTAATAAGCGTAATGTTACTTCGTCGCTGCTTGTAACGTCAGGACGTTAGCTTGCTAGCTAGCTGGTTAACGTCATTTCTCTGTAGAAACCGGCTTGACTTGTCCACCAATAAGTTGGACGGAGATTTTAAAGCACGTTTATTAAAACATTATTTGTCTTCGTCTGCAGTTGTAAAAGACGTTTCCCAGCACTCGAGAGTGATGTCTGGTTTCGGCGGTGAAGACTTGGTAAGACTTTTGTGCTCACTTTTGTTCAGTATATGATGTTAAATTACCCACCAAAGAAGTGAATGACACTTTGTTCGACGTGTGTCGGTGTTAGCCTTCGAGCAGGTGCGGAGAGCGTACCCCTCTGAGAAGTGTGCAGAATGAAATGCTGCATCTGTCGACTCCGTCATCGAGGATCAAAACAAAGGCGCTGCGCAATGCTGCTGATGTTGTGAAACCGACAAAGGTAGGGTTATACTGATCTATCGTTTCTACCGGCTCTGGATGCAATGTTTTTGAAACATAGGTTTTATATTTTGAGTTGTCACCTGCTGCCTGAATTTAGTGTTTTCCTTTACATAAATAAAGACATGTCCTCCATAATTGTGTGCATAAAGATTCACCAGAATGCAAGACAATTTACTGATTTACTGAATACCCTGTGGAAGGACTCTCAGACCCCCTATGTAATTTCAATTTTAAACTGATATCTTGATAAGTGACTTTCTGATTGGCTGCCGTTTGTGATCATAATGATATAACACAGAATAATGATGATAAAAATAATATTCATGGGAGCCTACATTCTAATTAATGGGGTGCTTTAAGCTGCCAGGATAATAGATAGCTGGGCGCCGCCCCCCAAAAGGTTGAGAAACATTATACTTATATCTGCAAATGTTCCTATTGTCTTCAATGTCTTTGACTGTTTATTATATTCCATTCACTTTAATCAACAGGGTGATGCTCCTGTCTGTGACCCTGAGCCCCACTTGCAATCTCCTCCATCCACCAAAGTGATTAAAATCAATGCTTCCACTATTGATACAGTGTCTGAGACAGCTTATGGACTTGGAGATGTAACATTTAAATCCTTCATCTGTCCCGATGTGGAGGTTTATGTAACAGACTCCTCAGTGTCTGCTGAAGAGAGCATTGTTTTGCCCAAGGATCAGGCTATGAAATATACACATGAAACGGAAGATACAGTCATCTCTGACAGTGTAATAGATCAGTCATGCAGTGATCACAATGAGCACCCCTATTGCAACAATGAGCACCCCTATTGCAATCCTGAGATGAAAGATGCTTCCTTGGCTGACATTCAGGCAGCAAGTCTCTGTGAAATTTCAAACACTACACCGGCCTCTGGAGACCTGGATGATAAGCGATGCACACAAGATTTCCAAGCTTTTCAGAACGACAGCTGTGGAATGAAAGATGTCACTTGGAAATCCTTTGTCTGTGATGGCGGTGAAGTTGAAGTTTCTGATGTCACCAGACGACAAGATGAGACCATCCCTCTGCCCAAGGCACAGGTGGTTGAACCTTTACAAGACAACAGTGTCAATTTAAAAAATGTCTCTGACTGTGGTCAACTAGCTCAAGTGGAACATGCAGATCATCCCTACTTTAGCAGTGAAAATGATGTTTGTGTCATCACCGAAACCACAAATGGGAATGCAAAGACCGCTGATGAACTGAGTGATGTAACCTTCAAATCATTTGACTGCAGTGGAGGTGCGATTGATATTTCAGATGGCACCAAACTTACAGACGCGACTGTTCCACTACCAGGTGATCAAGCTGCCACCTGCAATGAGACATACAATTATGGTATTGATCCAAGCATGTTGGCTGGCGATCAAGATGAGCAAGATGGTGATCATTTAGATCACCCATACTATAATATTGAAAATGTTCCTTTGGGGGAACCGTTACCATTCAGCCTTGATGTTGTGGAGGAGGTTAAACAGACAAGCATGGTGGTACCTGAGAGTGCCAGACGAGAGGGAACTTCCTTCAGCACTTTCATCAGTACCAGAATTGACATTGAAATACCAGATGTTATCCAGTCGCTTCTTCCTGACAAACAGGCGCTGCTCTGCCAGCACCTTGATGATAATGGTGAACCCACTTCTGGTACAGAGGAACACATTCAAGATGACTATGAACAACCGAACAGCCATGTGGAAAATGACGTTCTGGTTGAGACTGACCCACCAGCTATCGGTACATCCTCACTGACTAACGCATCTTCAGAGACATTGGATGAAAAATCGGTTAACTGTCAACTGCAAAAAACATCAAAAAAGGACTCAATTAATCCTGAGGACCATGCATCTTCAATGTTGCATATAACTGAGTCTTCTGACTGCAGCCACCTTGTGGCTTTGGCAGAGACTTCTACGCCTGTCAAACATGTCTCTGAAGTGCAAATCAGCAGTGGACCCAATGAATCCAGTGAGGCAAAAGACAGCGCTATTGGTTCCTCTGGAAATGGACCTGTTCTTAATGACTCTACAGAAAAACCTCAGGTGGACAACCTCCCTGATGTTTTGAGAGCGCTGTCAGAGTTTCCCTCAGTAGCATCGGCTTTTCGGTTGCAGAGCCTCAGTCCCGTTATCCGTCGGGCCTCTCTTGCTGCATTAAAGATGTTAAGGGATCCTGTTTTGGATGATTCTGCTCTTGAGACTGAAAAGAGCGTGTTGGCTCCTTTTAATCTCGACCCAGCTGGGTTATGGTCACACCATTTGGACAGCCCCATGCCACGTCCTCTGTTGAACTCTACCGCACTGTGTTGCAAGCCCCAGCCAGCCCCAGTCACTGAGCCAGCTGGCCATTTGGCTAAAAAGCCATGTGCAGTGCCTCAGTCTGAAGTGGACAAGCCGGTTCTGGATACACCTCTCCTTCCAGATGCCCCCCTCCAGCAGCAGCTTCGGCAGATGGCAGAGTTCCTTTTCTTGGCCTCAGGGAAGATGATTCCTGCTGCCGTCTCTGCTCCCGTTCTGCCTCCTGTCGCTGTCACGGTCCCATTGGCAAAAGCAGAATCCCACAGTATCTGTGTGGGCACCACTCCTGTGAAGTGGTTGGACCACAGCGTCAATACATCTGGCCAATTTGAGAGAAAGAGGACTTTCTCTGTGGTTGATTCCTGCACTCTAACTGACCCTCTCCTCTGGAAGTAAGTGTTACCTCTGGACTAGTTGGGTTCCCAATGTTTTCTGAATATGACATGATTATTTCAGATTTCAGTTTTTACCTCTACCTCTCACCGTTTCCTTCTGTTATGCCCTCAGCGTACCACCAGGTAGCCTAGAGTGTCTCCCCAGACAAGAGCTGGAGCAGAGGTTAAGGTCCAGCATGATCATGGTGGAGGCTCTTGTACAGCAATTGGCTGCATCCAAGACCAATGGATGTCCTTCTGCAGGCCCTGCTCCTTCAGACCTCAGGGAGAAACTAGTGCAGACAGATCACACTGAACTCAGTCAGGTAAAGATGCATTCATCTTTTAAGGGACTTTCAGATGTACTTACTGGGGATGTAAGTCAATTCTTCTGTTATGGCGACGTTTACTTTTGTTCATCCACACTTTTTTTTTTTCAACCAATTTTTTGTTTGTATTTTACATAGACTTCAATGTACAGAGACCTATATTTGGAGGCTCTGAACAGGATTGCTGAGTTGGAGTCGGATGGAAGTTCTCTACAGAACCTCATCCAGTGTATGCAGGACATGAAGGTCACCATGGTGAGACAAACGATGATGCAACACATGTTCTATGTTACAAAATTGTTTCAACATTATACTTTAAAAAAATACTAATTATTATTGTATGTGAAAAGACTGCATTGACGCACTTGATTTGTGTGTTTATTTTTTTCAGACTTCTTTGAGTTGTGACACGGATGCTGCTCTTTCCAACATGAAGCAAATGGGAGATGGTGTGAGAGGGGACCATCAAAGCCTTGTTTCACATGTATGTAAACGTGCCTTATATGCTCCTGTGTAATTATCCCGTGGGATAGACTTGATGTGTGTTTTCTTTGTGTTGTTTAGTACGGTCAGATGAAGAGTCTAATTGAGAAAACGAAGGAGATGCAGACAACAATGAAGCAGAAAGTCAAAGATGCTCTTCACCAAAGAGATGACATCAGGGTACAGATGGAGGAGGCCGTCGGAGCCAAGGAGGCAGTAAGCACAGCGACAAATCTCTTAATTGTTAATGTGACTAAAGTAGTTCAATGTGTGTTTTGTCTCTAGCTCCATGAGTATTCCAGGTTATTCCAGATTATATCCTGAGAAAAGTACATTAGACAGATAATCTCTAAAAAATGACATTTGCAAGATTCCATTGTGCCTAGGCAGAGCTGATCAAATATCAATCAAGATTACTTCATTCTCACCTGAAACGTTTCCAGAACCTATTTTAGTGTACTGTTGAGTTGCAGCAATGAGACCGGTTGTGACCCAGCCCACCATGTTGAAAAGAGTTGATCCAAAACAAAGTACCGACCAGAGCAAGCGTTCTCATTTTACAGATTTTCTTTCACCGATCTCCAGTCTCATGTACTGCTGTCAGGATATAGTGACAGTTTGAGCAAATATGACCAAGTTATTTTTATTATAGTGACTGACTGTAGCTTTAAGTGTGTGTCTGGTTATTTGTTTCCAGGCCTTCAATGTGATGGAACAGCTGAGGACACACTGTGCCACAGAAATCTCAGAGCTGGAGAGGATTGTGGGGCCTCAGCAAAAACTGTTGGCTGCCCTAAACCAGACTTATCCAGAACAGGTACAGAGAACAGGAAAAAACAAACGGCTGTTTTAATCAATTCAGCAGAGCATTGATCAGAAAGTGTTTGATTTCTCTTTTTTTTTCTCAACTAATGCAGCTTGCATTAAACCAGACATGCACTGAAATACTAAATTCTGCTTCCGATGTTTTGTCCACAACCATGGAGGAACAATCTACATTGATGAAAGAGGTATGGATATCTCTGTCTGTCTGTCTGTCTGTCTGTCTCTGTCTATCTATATCTGTATCTATCTATCTGTCTCTCTCTCTCTATCTATATCTGTATCTATCTATCTGTCTCTCTCTCTATCTATATCTGTATCTATCTATCTATCTGTCTCTCTATCTATCTATCTGTCTCTCTCTCTATCTATTTATATCTCTATCAATCTATAGCTATCTCTTTCTATCTCTATCTATCTATATCTCTATCTATCTCTTTCTGTTTTTGAAAATTGACGTCATTTTCAATACATCAGGATCTCCGTCGGGGCTTTCGACAACTGGCTTCGCCGGGTGGCTGCTCACATTAAGCATGCAAACTCGCACAATTCACCGGTGACGCCGGCTGAGCGACTAGCGGTCACCATTCGTTTCTCGCGTCAGGGATCAGTCATTTTTAAAACGTTTTTTAATTTGTGTATGCTATTCACAGCACTTTCTGTGTACAATGCCCGACACTGCCCCCACGATTTCCGTTGGTACTACAACGTTTGGTCCGTATCGGTACGCATCCGCAAGCTTGCAGGATACGGACAGAAATATGGACAAAATGTACGCAGAGAACGGACAGAAGGCTCCGTCCGTATCTGTATGCGCGTCTAGCTTAGAGCATAAATGAGCCTTAATACAATCGCACACAGCATGTGAGCTTTGCTTCAAAAGATGAGATAAGCAGAAAGGACAGAATTGTGTTGAAAATGTACCAACAACAGCATGAGTGGTGTTTTGTTTGATATCTGTGATATTTGCTCACAATTTAATAACTAAATAGTACTTGATGTATTTTTGCTCCCTTATGTGGTGTTATATGCATTAAGGCTTGTAATACTGAAGCTTTTGTGTGATCTTTTCACAGCTATGCACAGTCAGAGCCCTTGTGCAGAAAACAGCTCCCACGCTCCTGGAGCTGAATGAGAAGGCAGCTGCTGCCTTGAGAGAGAGGGACGAACATCTCTCTGCAAGACATCAAGCTGTTGAAGAGAGAGAGCAGGTCTGATGTCTATAATTTAATGGGGACATTTCCTGCCTTGCATCTCTTTTCTACTTTTCTGTGCACTCTGACCTATAATTTCTGCTTATTGTGACGATTTTTTACAATCTAAATTAACTTCAACAGATGGAAGAAGAATTGAACCAAGCTAACATGAATCTCCAAACTGCCACAAAACAGATTAGTGATTTAAATCTGCAGGGGACTATTCTAACTTCAGGTAAAAAAAAAAAAAACTGTCTTTGCTGTTGCCTATAAAATCGTCTTCATCAGCCCATAAAACGTTTCTTTCTTTTCATTGAATTTCAGAAATGGGTGTGCTGCGTCAAAAGCTAACGGAAAGAGAGGAAGAGAGGGGTCTCCTGGAGAGGAAGGTGACGGAACTGTCTGCTACAGTTTCCTCCACTTTGGCCTCCTACACCTTCCTGGAGCAGGCCCTTGCTGCTGAGAGTACAAAGTATGATCCCCCAACATCGCATGTGCTTAGGAATATTAAAGGAAAATATTCATATCAAGGGAAATCTTAAAGAAGAGAAAAAACCTCTCAAATTCAGCACAGGGGTTAATTATTATTATTTTTTCAGGTTGCAGCAGTCATGGAAGGACATCCAGCAGGCCAAGGAAAGAGCAAATGAGTAAGTGATGACAATGTTTTTGTAGATTTTAATTTATTTTTTCAAATGAAGTTTGAGGAGTAGGAATAAGTGAATAATTATCAATTATTCTAATTACATTTTTTTCCGGTAGTACTAACATAATTCGATGTGTACTCCTAAAAGTACAGGGTATCCTACCATAGTTTTAATTTTGCTTGTAGGGTTGGTAGGGAACTTTCAGCCAAGTTGTCCACAAACCTGTGCGTGCGTGCGTGCGTGCGTGCGTGCGTGCGTGCGTGCGTGTGTGTGTGTGTGTGTGTGTGTGGACAAGTATAGTATTTTATAGTGAAATTTAACAGCAAAATGAACTCCCTGCCACACATTTCTATACTGCAGGTAATACTCTCGTACTGTTTCTGTCTGTGCTTGTGTTCAGGTTGGAGTCGTCACTGGCTAAGTCGGAGCAGCGCAAGTTTGAGTTCAGGCAGGCTCTGGCTCAAAGTGAGGAGCAGCTCAGTCAGCTGCAGGTCCTCTCAAAATCCCAGGATACGCAGATCCAGCAGCTCAACGAAGTTTGCACACAACTCAGTGGTGTGCGGGAGCTGAACGAGGTAAGCTCTTTAGCTTCCTTACACTTGCAGTACTTGAAATGCAATTTTGATCCTCCTTCTGCTTTTGTTGTCTGAGAAGAGTAAAGCACAACACTCTTGTGCCATGTTTGGTATTATTAGGAGTTTCTTTGCCTTCAAAACTGAAGCTTTTTGTTCAAGTAAGTGTTTGTCATCATCATGCGATGTGACTTTTGTCTTATGTCGTCTGCGTGAATCAGTTCTTACAGGTTGAGAATGACTTTGCGAGGGAGCAGATGACTGAAAGTGAGCGTTTGCTGAGCGCCAACCTGCAGGGGCTCCGGGAGAGGAACATCCAGTGTGAGGACCTTAAAGGAGAACTTGGTCAATATCAGTAAGTTAACCACATCAAAAAAATGATCTTATGTGGCGTTGGACAAAATAATTGAGATTAGGGAAGATTTAGTGATCATGTTGTATTCGATAAAGAGCATGCACCTTTATTCCATCTTCAACAAATCAAGTGCTACTAATCCTACTACAACTTAAAGTTGTCTATTTATCGTTATACTGAAGGATAACTTGTCTCTGTGCATGTGTGATGCAGGCTTGAGAACAGGAGTTTGCAGGAGGAGCTGGAAACCACGAGGTCTAGAGCCAGTGCAACTCAACTTGAGCTGGAACAGAAACTGACACAGGCATTCACTGAAATCACTTTGTTGCATCACACACTGCGAGGACTGACCAATGAACTACACGCAGCTCTCAATGACCAGGTAACACAAACCAGGCATGCACCCATATCTGTGCAGGTTGAATTCTTGTTTTGAAGATTTTCTTACCAAGTTGCTGGAATGAGATTTTAATTTTGTTTTACAAAGTTAGGCTTGATGTTGCCTTGCACATCAAAGAATGATCTCAGTCCCTTCCACGCAGTGAGGCATACAGCTTATTAGTCAAACACTGGTATCAGATCAGTAACCGATGCCTGAGCCGATCCCAGCTGATATAAGTTCGTTGCACCTAAAGTGGATCAGCAGCTGGATTTGTGTCCATACTCGATACTTGGATAGAGAAAGCGAGGCTAACTGTATTTCTAGTAGACTGCACCACCAATTGTTTTGAGTTTCAGTTATGAGAGAGACTCTTCTGTTCTCTGTAAGGTGTTAACCTTCATGGTTCACACAAGTTTAAAGAAAATACTTAAATGAAATATGTGGACTGCAGCACTGGAGAAAAACATATATTCATACCAGTTTATCTGCTTTCAGAAACCAGAGATGGACAAAGGGTCTCAACCGATTCACACTGTGGAGCGTCGTCACCCGTCTAGCTCCTTTGTCGACAGTGTCATGGTTGCGTTGACTACTGACAAGGAGGACGACGTGAAAACGGAGATGCCTCCTGGATCAGGTACTGTAGCTGATGATGGGTCTTCAAGTGATACTTTTTCCACGTTTTTGTGCATGACATAGAAAGGCTGGCTCTCAGACAAACATGAAACTGATCAGATCTTATTTTCACATGAAAGCAGCCAACTTAGCAGTGATGCTTGCTGTCGGTCTGATTGGGTCAAGGTGCATCATCGGGCCTCACTTCATGATCCTGCTCCTAACCTGGGTCAACTCGGGTCGCAGACTTGTACTGCTTTGGTTAACATTGGCTTCTTTTGGACACGAGCCGATATCAAAATGTTTTTAATATGGTGTAAACGCATTGTATGATTTAGCAGTTTAACACAAATGTCTCATCAGTGACAGCTGTTTGATTTGAGCGGCTCAACCATGGTTTGAATGCGTGTTCAGCAGACCCATGAATTATCAAATCTTCAAAGTAGATTACAAAAACCATCCTCTTTTTAAAAACTAGTAGGTCACAATGAAGTGTTCTCATGTAAATTGCCCCTTCCTTCAATACTTTATTATACTTGTTCCGTCTATATTGTTTGCTGTTGCAATTCTCCTATTTCCCCCATGGAAAATAATCATGGCCACGGCTATAATTTCACATGTATTTTCATTTTTAATCAGCTATTGATTTGTTTGCTGATATATCGTCTTAGTTACAGTGACAATAACGGTCCTGAAGTGAATAAGATGAGTTAATTGTGCAGCTACATCTAATCACACACCTCAAACTCTCCAATAACTTGATTGGAAGTCTAAGTTGCAGTTTCCTGTCTCTTCAGTCCCCTCAGACACGCCCGAGCCACAGAGGGAAGCTTTGTTTAGTGAGACAAGTGCCTTCACCCGCATCGCAGCCGTCACCCCTAAAAAGAATTTGAGCGCAGAGTTTGAGTCCGAGGAGGAGGAGGAGCAGAACAGCGTGGCAGAGGTGTTCGCCGACCTGGGCAGCACCGTCACCGAGCTCCTCAGCACCGTGACGCTGCTGCAACAGCGTAAAGGTGCTCAGTTGGAGGAGCTGCAAAACACCATGTAAGTGCTGGAAAATGTGTATGTGGTGATGAAATTAAGATGGCCTTTTTCATATAGGAATCTATTCATGGGTTATGACAAATTTAGGCCTGCAACTGAGAATGGTGCAGTTCGTTTTTGTATTATTTCACTGTTCAGTTGAATAAAATGATAAATTATGCCCAATGCAAGTTTTCAGATAATAAATATTTCTCGATTTATTTCCTATGAAGTTTGCTTCCTAGACGAATGGATTAATGGAGTTGCCACATTTTCTTTCATCTTTCACAAAACATTTTTTTTTTTACCAAAGTTAAGTGTAGACTTAGGTGATGCATGCATGTTGTCCTCTATTCAAACATCATCTTCTGCATTGTTCCAGCTCTGGCCTGCAGGTGGAGCAGCAGGCTGCAAACAACAGACACGAGGCAGAAGTGTTTGAGCTGAAGCATCAACTCGGCCAACTGAACAAACTGTTTGAGAAGGGAAACCAGGCGCTGCAGCAGAAAGCTCAGGTAAGGACTATTAAACATGACTTCATCTATGATGGTTTGCAAAATTCAAAATGGATACAAAAGAGTGGCAACCGATGGGGAATTATCTTCTTGACCTGAAGAAGTACTGATCACTTTCTTATCAAATGTTTCTCTTGACACAGGATGAAAAAATGGTGGCACAGTTGATGGTTGAAATAAAAGAAACCCAGGAATTTCTAAATAAATACAAAACTGACAACAATGTAAGGCACAGAATCCACACCTATATTTTAAAAAACACACTCAGAATACAGTTGGCTGAATGTAAATCCTGTTCTTTCTTTTTAATTTCTTAATATTTCAAAGGAACTGCGGAAGGAGGTGGTTGAGCTTCGCCGTTCTCTCCAGCAGTCAAAAGCGGAGTCTCAATTCCTGCGGGAGGAGTTGAGGAAAGCTGGTAGCCAATCTTCAAACCCGACACATTTCATGGAAGAGAAGATCCAGTTATTGAGAGAGGTACGATCCTGATACTTAAAACTGACGTGTATTGAATAGATAAATATATAATAATATATCACTTTTAAATATATAATTGAGTGAACACGCCACCACTTTTATCTGTAGGTGGAGAGACTGAAGTTGAGTCTTCAGGAGATGGAGCAGAACAGAGTTAAGCTCCTCGAGAGAGCAAAAAGACATGTAAGTAATCAAATATCTCATGATGATGATCCTATTATCTTCATTAGATCTGTTATTACATATAATGATAAAAAATGCATATGTAATCCAGTGTTGTTTATTATGTTGTGCCTCCCACAGCAAATGATCCACCAAGCCAACCAGCAGAAAAGCGAGAACGAGCTTCAAATGTTAAACAAACTGATCAATAAAGTCAGAGAGGTAAGCTTTTCATATTGCTTTCCTGCCTTCTTCTAGTGTAAATACTGTGTTCTTGTTTGAGGATTTCACGTAATGATTTTCATTTCCTCCACACAGACTCTGTTGTCTTTGCCGGATGTTGTGAAGAAAAGTGAACAACTCCATCAGCTCGTTGAATACATCGGCTGACACGTTTGTTATTGTCAGCTTTGTTCGTTGTATTTATGTCTGTTATGCTTGTTTTAGCTTGTCTTCGCTCTAAGTGTTCATATTTTTAGTCCAATACAAAATAAAGTAATTGTCTTTGCTCCTTATATTTGTGATGTTTTTTTAATGTATTTATTTCAAGAGCAATCGCAATGGTTTCAAAAGATTTGCCTACTTAATGTCAGCAAACATGTCATATTTATAACCACGTGCATAAACACGGTGAGTTTTATGTAGAATTTGCTGAAAACGGTTGCGTTGCCCGAAGCTGGACAACAAATCTGACACATTCTTCCAATGTCGGATGTCAAATCTCTGTGTTCTACACCTGCTTTTTGTTGTAGTTGCATGCAAGTGCATAGCAAAGTAGTTGGTGAGTCTAATATCAATTATCAATATCTGTCAGTTGATGACCAATAGGTACAATGCACGACGTCGTTCAGAAGATGTTTGCCGTCCATCTGCAGTATTTTTCTTCAGAAATTACTTATTTTTCTCCCCCTAAATTTCAACAATCATCAGTAATTGGAGCAATCATAGTGGTTTCATTTTTTTTTATTTTTTTTTTATTGCTTGTCAGGATGCCACTGTAGGCTATACCTGAGTTCTTTAATAAAGAAGATATTCCTTGTCAAATTGTATAGTGTTCATAAATGTACCGTGTGAAAATCAACCCAATTCTATTATAGGCTATTTAATTATAGCCATTAGACCATGCGTATCAACCCTGTCACTTTTATCCTGAGTGCAGGTCTTAACAATAATTAAATCATTGTCCTTCCGAAACTATAATTTCACACTCGCTGATTACTGCTATCCTCATTCAATCCACATAAGTTTTAGGATTTCAGTGGCACTCAAGGGAAAAAACCAGAACCCTTTCAACGACGGTTACAACGCTGAAAAGGAAAAAGGATCTGTCAACAAAGCTTCTTTTCTGATAGGAAAATCAAGTGTCTTCACTAAAATGAAGCGTTTCCTCACGAGTCTCGTCTTGTCAGATATGCAGACTTTGTGTAAGGGAGGTTTCTCATGTCGAGATAAGCAGCTCTCGCTGAACTATCGAGTTACAAGCCAGTTAATTTTCCTGATTAGTGGGTCTGTGTGGTCGCCTAACTGACTGTCCAAGTGCTGTGTTGATGTGTGGACATGATAATTGTGGCCGGTCACGGTGGCTGATAATACTGTGGCTCCAGACAACACTCCAAACCAGCTGAGCTGAAACGCTGACCGAAACAATGCAAGCCGAAAGGAAAAGATGTTTGAGGGGTTTTTTTGTTCCAGCTCTGTAGGCAAATCTAGATCTGTTTATGCTTGAGATTTTATACTATTACAAATGTAACTGATATAAATTAAATATGTGAGAAACCAAATGTTATCCCTTAGACATTATAAAAAATAAAAATGCTGGTGTTATTTTGGTGCAAATGCTTAAATTGTAATTGCAATAAAATGTCGTTTTTAAAAAAATATATAATTCTTGAAGAACCAAAGTGCTATATAATTCTGTTTATTTCCAAAAAGACAACCTTATATGCATTACATTACATGCAAATGTACTAAAGCTGATGTTCTTCATACAAGCCGCTTATTGCAAAGCCTATGACCGTGAAGCACAATAATTTATACCACTATTTCAAAGTCTGTCATTTAAACTCGCTGCTAATGTAAAATATTAAATGTGCGCATTCAATTCTTGACACATAAAAAGAAGCTTGCAACCACACGGGACATTAGATGAACTCGACACTCACATGCACTGAAGAGGCCTTGACATTTAAATACAATTCTATAGCCCGTATCTCAAAGTAAATTACCACCAATGTGGAAAGAAAAAGGGTTCTAGGGTCAATGTGGTAAATCACATTTGTGCCGGGAGAGTTTTTAATCAGTCTGTTCAGTTGTGACCTTAACAAATGTCACAAAAAAAAAAAAAAAACCCATCAGGTTTGTGGCTCACTGGGTCCGTTATAAGTTTCTGACGTTCTGTGAGTGAGATGCTTGGATCTAGAGTCTCAGTAGCTCAGATAGCAGACACAAACCTGTCCATATTCCCCGGGTACGTCGGGTGTCTCAGGTAACCCCCCGTGTTGGCGATGGGACCCGCAGCACTGTTATACTGGGAGAAAGAGCCCAACTGCACCGGGGAGACCCTACCGTAATGGTCCATGGACTCCACGGACCCGTGGACTGAGGAATGGAGGCGTCCCGTCGCTGCGTACCCCTGGCCGTGGCCCTGTCCGTACGAGCCCTGGTGGCAGTTTGGCCCGGAGTAGGCGAACCCGGGATGCGTGGAGGAGCGTGATGACATGGCTCCTCCGCAGGGTTGGCTCTGGAACGCCGGAGCTCCCAGGCTGCAGGGACTGGATCCGTTCGGGAGCCCCTCGGGACTGAAGCTCCGGCCAGGCTGCTGCATCACCTCTGGCCCTTGAGTCTGGTGTCCTATGAGGTTGTTGATGCTGAACATACGGGTCTGACCGGGTCCGAACCCGGGAGGCGATGAAGAGGGGTAGTAGGCAGAGGTCAGCTGCTGCCCGTAGGCCGGACTGACCGTCATGTTGTTGTAGACCGAGTTGGTGTACGCGGCGGATCTGGCAATCTGGATGGGAGAGAAGACGGGTGTCTCGTGTACATATGAGGTGTAAGTGCTCAGGTCACAGCGCTTGAACCTCTTCCTGCGCCTCAGGAAGCTGCCGCTCTCAAACATGTCCTCGGCGTTGGGGTCCAAGGCCCAGTAGTTGCCCTTCCCGGGCCGCCCTGGCTCTCGGGGGATCTTGATGAAGCAATCGTTGAGAGTCAAGTTATGACGGATGGAGTTCTGCCATTTTTTGGAATTGTCTCTGTAGAAGGGGAAACGCTCCGTGATGAACTTGTAGATGCCCCCCAAAGTCAGCTTGCGGTCGGGCGAGTTGGCGATGGCCATGGATATGAGCGCGATGTAGCTGTAAGGGGGCTTCCCTCGCTGGAGAGGTCTCTTCCTCCTCCGACCTCTGGGCTGCTCCTCGGTCTGCATTGGAGGGTTGGAGGCAGACGAGCTGTCTGCTGGAGAGACTTTCTCCACTTTGACCACCGGCATTGTCCCGAAGACTTCAGAAATGTCCCTTTAGAAGGCCGATTATAGAGTGAACCGCTGCACAGTATTAGTACTTCCACAGTTTGGATGAAGTTCCCTCTCTGTTTAAATCCCGGCCCGTGGAATCCTGCTATAGAGAGATCACATTTGTGTGCAACAACTCACTGC
Organism: Eutrigla gurnardus; assembly: GCF_963514095.1. Classification (NCBI taxonomy): domain Eukaryota; kingdom Metazoa; phylum Chordata; class Actinopteri; order Perciformes; family Triglidae; genus Eutrigla; species Eutrigla gurnardus. The sequence goes on along the minus strand of NC_139917.1, from coordinate 22,799,825 downwards.
CTTTAAGTCCAAATCCAGCACCAATTCAGTCGAAGCGAGTCGCTTCTTTTCCCAAGAGATCCTGTTTCATTAAGTGCTGTGCTTATGCAGCTTATTCCTGCCGTTTGTTGTCGGGTGAGGTTGAGGAGTTACGGTGCGAGACCGCCATGCACGGTGTTTTAAGGTGTGTGTGAGAATGAGTCACTCGGCGTTCAAGTGTATTACCTCTACGGAGCACCTGAGGGGCCACACCTCCCTAGCATCACATGCTCTCAACATACCTTCGGCTCTATAAGGGTCTATTGTTCACTTTCGGCAAAGTCTGCATACTTTCTGCTGGAAATTTCTATTTCAACGTTTTTTGATGTTTGTATTTAAATGCAGATGTTATACATTCCTGATGTCCGATAATGGCAAAAATATCTACTGTCCAAATCAGAATCTACTTTTCTAATTTAAAAAAAATTGTTAAAAAATAAAAGCAGAATGTTCAGTCTTCAGGCCCTGTGATAGACTGGCGTCCTGTCCAGGGTGTACCCTGCCTTCGCCCAATGACAGCTGGGATCGGCTCCAGCCCCCCCGTGACCCTAAATACAGGATAAGCGGTAGAAAATGGATGGATGGATGGATGTTCAGTCTTCACTTTTAATGTTTTATATATTTACTTGCAAGTCATATTTACTCTATGCGGGGCCTTTAAAAGAAGAAGATTCGTAGACCAGAACTGTCCAAACATTGTTTCCTCTTGATATTCAAATGTCTCTTTCAAGTCGACCTCAGTTTACTTTAAAAAGTCCAAAATGGTCCATGTTGTTTTGACGTTTAGCACTAAAAGACCTCTTTAGCGGTAACTTAACCTACTATTGTTTTTCTACCTCGCTTCCTTGTTTGTTTTGTGCCAGTAGTTGGACGAGCCAGCTGTGTTAAGAGATGTAAATGTTTTCAGACAAAGGCTGTCCTGTGATTTCTGCATGCAAAATATAGGCCGTCATCATAATCCCTGGACGCACCTGAGAGACAGGTATAACTAACTCCAAACATGGACATTGCTCATTGAAATGGATTTTGATCATGAGTGTATTCAATGGCATTTGTGGTAATATGTGCTGTATCTTTTAAAGTCAGTGTTTTTGTGTGTGTGTTTTTTACACTGCTGCACACACATGCTATTTAAAATTGCTACAGCCTTTCTTGGATGGTCTAATCTGTGCAAGATCTTCCTTTTAAGCAGACTTTAAACACTTGCATTTCACCAGCAGCAGCAGCAGCGGCGGCGGCGGTGGTGGTGGAGGCGATGCTGACAGCTCTGGTGGTATGAAATCCGGGGACTCCACAGGGCTAGGGTTCACCACCTTAATCTTTTAAACAAACAGAGGGGGAAACACGGCAGCACACTCCCACCGCTCATCACCAGGCTGGGTTTAGCACTGTGGGCATGTGTCAGAGCGGGAGCGTGGGTTTTCTCTGACAAAACAGCCTGATGAAAGCTTTAGTCCTGTGGCTCACCTGGGCTGGAACCTGCAACGTCCTGTCATGTGATGGTTCACACAAGAGAACACGCCAGTTTAAATTCATTTTGAAATCGCACTTGCCGACAACAAAACATAGAGCATCTTCCTTAAAATGGAGAAAAGCTGACATTTGATATAACAAGTATGTAATTTTTTTTTTTTTTAATATTTACACTCTGATCTGTGTATTTAAGAATATATTAAATATTAATTCTCATATCTAAAATCTTTATAACCTGGAAAGTTTTTTTTATCTTTATTTGACTATTGTTATATGTTATGATAAGATTATTATCAGATAATGCAGGACACATTCATTAGAAAGTTACAGTTGGAGAACTGTGCAATTATTGATTATTGATGTCTGTCATGGTGGTAAGACTATAAGCCTCTATGTTTAACTGAGGGTTATTTAAATTAAGAAGATGTTTATATTACCCGTAGTCTGTGATTGATTAACATCCTGTTATATTTTTCAGGATGTTTTATTTAAACCCAGCATGGCTTCTCTTTATAGTTAAGGAAGGAATACATTTGGATTACAAATATTTAACTGTGGACAATATGTGTTTAATCGTGTGTGTGTGTGTGTGTGTGTGTGTGTGCTAGGAAACACATGGAGACACATGCTATTACATCACAGTATATAGAATTACTTGTCACTGTGAGAATTTACGGTCTAAAAGTAAATACATGAACGTGAACGCTGCCATCGTTGGCTGATTAATCGATTCGTTATTCAGCAGAAAATAAATACGTTTATAATTGTTTACAAACGTTTATCATTTAGCAAACCAACCAGTGTAAACTGAAGATGTCACAAGGGGTTCTGGGAAATGGTGTTGGACAATAAAAGAAAAATCAACAGATAATAACAAATAATCGTTAAGTGCAGCCAGAATGTCAACACTATTAAATGCTCCAAGTTTATGAGGCTGTATTTACATACACCAAAAACAATATTTGGCGTTCACACCTTAAGTTGATTGAAAAAATTCAAATAAAATTAGGGGAAAAGAAAATAGGTGATATTCCCAATGTGTTCAAATGTACTTTGTCCCCCAAAAGGAAATCATGCTGCAGTAAAACAACAACAACAAAATACACAAAAACAATAAAACAAAGAAGAAAGTACAAAGTGAAAACATATAACAAAATATTATAAAGTTTTCATGCAGTAAAAACAGCAACCAGAATAAGGATGAAGTGTTTGAAGAGGCGGTTTATGGTTTATTTGAATTAATGATTTATTGGACTTTGAATCAATACAAATTTGAACCTGTCTTAAACCGTTTTTAAACGGTACATTTGTGGTTTAAAGACACAATGTAAACAAAGGGAATATTACAGTAAGTTAATGTGCTCTTATCCAAATGACTGTAATTATGTGTTTGATTGTGTGGTTTCTTCTCTTTAACCTTGACAGACGTGATGGACACGCCGTGTAGTTTGCAGCGGACCTCACCCTTTTTCTTAAGACGGCGTCTTAGGCTTTATGGCGGTGAACAATTAGTGGTGAGTAATTTCTCAGGTACTCGTTGTTATGGGAGGCTCATAGTTGCCATAGTTTGCTTATGCACCACAATCTGGCACTTGCACCGCGTTTACTCTTAATATTTGTTCATGAGCCTTTTATCTCAGAGTTCGTGCTGGTAGATTCAAAATAGGAGTTATGCTGCTGAGAGGCGACTCCACTGTAAACACTTGTGGTCAAGAATGTTTTTATAATGTGTTGATGTGCTGCAGAGACAGATTCTCAACTTGGTCTTGTGGAACATAGGTCTTGTTTAGAAGGAAACAAACTTTTACTCTTTTCAATCATAATATATGGTTCAAAATGTATACAAATCATTTTATCTTTGATTGCTGGTTTTTTTTGCCACTTTGAAGCTTTTCATAACTTATATGTTTGTATTTGCAATGACACTTAGTAGTGACAAACCCACTGGAAATTATCATTCAAATCTGCAGTTGTCTTCGTCTCTATGGAGCTTTTTAGTGTTTTTCAGCTCATTGTTTCTGTTTTCTAGCCTGAAATGTTACTGTTCACTCTTATCGCTCATCATAATCAGCATGCAGCTGTTTTCAGCAAAAATATAAAAGCTCTGATAAACCAACTGTACACTACCTGCCCTGCACCGAACAGCAGAAAGACGAGGCTTGTGACAAACTGGAACATTTAGCTGCTGTTTAGCCAGATGTTTCCCTCAAGAGTCAGTGGAGACCAAAAAACTAGAATTAATAAATTGTAAAGGTCATAATGTTATGTTTACAGTGAGGAAATACAATTCAAGTAACTGTAACTTAAAGGAGGCACATAAAATAACATAACCAGCTTAAGAAAACCTGCTTTTGATTAAATGGATATTTAATCGCCTTAAAGTTTATTTTTCATGAATTGTATCTACCCTGTGTACTCTCACGTAGTGACTCAGCATGCATGCAAGGGGAGTCTTCCGGTTCAAGTGTACTTGGGTTTGGCATCACTGAGTATAAGTCGGGGGCCTCTGCAGCAAAGGGCCCTGGAGCATGCATTGATGCCGCCATGAGAGGCCTCCACCTGTCCGTCACAGCGCAGCGCGGAGACGCAAATGACGGCTGGAGGTTGGGACAGCTGCACAGGAGAGCAGGCTGCAGCCAAGGCAAATGAAGAGCTCTTCACTCTGTGTCTCACGTCTACTTCTGACTGTGCCGGAGAGAAACGGCTCTCTCCAAACAAAGACAAACAAATTAGACATTTGAATTTGAACACTTTTGACTTTAACCATTTGATGGTTGCACATATACGAGATGAAAACCCGGGCGTGTGTCACACGCGGCAATGTTAAAAAATACAGGTCAAAGGAGCAGATAATGCTAAACAAACAGCTGAAATCACTAGTAGATTCATATGATAATTCTCTGTAGGTTCATCACTGCAAGCAACCCTTTTCATTGTACCAAATAAATTACAAACAAAACGCTTTTTCTTATACTACATCCACATGTTTATTCCTTTTTGTCAACATGTGTATGAGACACGCACACACTCACACACCGACTTAACGGCAGGCTCCCTGGGCAGTGCAGTGCTTCAGTTATGTAAACTGGCCCGGGTTTGGAGCAAGTCAACCGTCAGGATTTTGCATCCTCACCAAGGCCCTGCAGCTGCTAATGCAAACAAGAAACTCACTGCTTCACCGTGGCCAGCACACACACACACACACACACGCACACACACACACACACACACACCCTCAGACAAACAGCAATAGACTCTAATTCAAATAGAAATAAGAGCCTCCATCTAAAAACATGATATTTACTGCTTGGAAAAAGGGGAAACCTACTGTAGCAATATTTTTAGTGTACAATAACAAATAAATGATGGAATATTATTTATTTTTAGAAATATATTTTTGGTCTTTTTTTTAAAGACAGTAATATATAAACTTTAAAGTGGCTATAATCAAAATGTTTCTATATCAAATGACAATGTGAAAGGAATTATAGTGATGAGCTCACAGAGAATTATCACCTGAATCTGCAGCTTAACGGACCTTTCTATGGAATTTCAGCTCACAGACGCGCCAGCTTTACTGTTTTTGCTTCACTCTCATTCTCTCATGTTTCTCTCATGTTTTCAGCAGTCAGGTGCTTTTAGTGGAAAAGCTCTAAACCCCACTCCCACTGACTAGCTTGTGAACATTGTAGAGTATTTTGCCGCCGAATATTTCCATCGGGCGTTGGTAGAGATCATCAACTTGGCCTGGCATTTGACACAAGTCCAAATGAATGACATAGTTGCTCTGTGACTGTTCGATGTGTAACTAAGCAACTGTGCCCAAACAATTTTCCATATCAACTAAAAAGGTGATATGTCACATTTCCTTTCTGCTTACTAGTAAGTAGTTCCCCCACAATAATTAGTGTGTCTGCTCTGAAAATGTCTGTTACTTTCTAAAAACAACAATCTGACATTCACACCCACTTCACACAAACTTCACACTTCTTTTGGCCACAGCTCAGGGTTTGCCTTCTGGCTCAGCATCCTCTTCACGATCCGGTTTAACACCTGCATCGATGCTAACGTTGCACCTTATCGCCTTTTACCCTCGCGCGTGACCAAACCCCAAGATTCTTGAACTCCCTCGCTTGGGGCAGTGACTCACTCCCACCCCGGAGTCTGTCAGAGAACCCTGGTCTCTTCACTCTTATCAGCTTCACATTAGGTGTGTTTGCATCCAGTCCTCAAGGTCAAGATTTGAAGGAACCAACAGAAACGCATCATCTGCAAAGAAGAGAACACGAGACACCCACCCTCTCATCCCTGACTGCACCTTGAAATCCTGCCCATGAAAATAACAATCATCGGTCGATCAGTGACAACGGAAAACCCTGGCAGAGGCCAACACCCACTGGCAGCGACGTGTTTGACTTTGTGCCGAAATACGGCGACACCTCTCACTTTGGTTAAACAAAGACTGGATGGCTCGTAGCAACACTGGTGAACATGCCAAGACCAAACAACGTAAAACACAATAGGGTCAACACTCATCAGTGCCAGATAAACATGGTTGGATTCATTTTAGCCAGAACAGCTCCATAAATCAGGCGGTGCCACTCTAATCAACACTTGTCAACTCAAACTAATTATCACTGAAAGAATCAACACATGCTGGAAGGTGTGACAACAAAGCTGAGGAAGAGATCTGAGGTAGAAAATATCTTAACCGAGACAATGAGAATAAACTCATATATTTAGCCATTTTCATTTGTCAGTAGATAAGCAACTTCAATTTCAAACAATATTCATGGTGAGATGTGGATCAGGTGTTCTTTGTATGACACATACTGAATAGATAGAGACATTATCTAACTCTTGCACTTTAACAGTGCTCACAATTGTAGTCATGCCTGGTTGCAAAAGTCGTTGCATCTATGTCAGTTTGGCTCGGTTGGCATCTGTGTGTCAACACCCCATAGATGTCTCAGCCTGCACAGTGCCCAGGCGGCTGCACATGAGCATTTTTACCCGTGCCTGCACCTGAAAGGAACTCCAGTTGCACAACAGGATCGCACGTTAGGATGGTTATAGTTGTCAAGCACTATTCTCCTTATTTTGTTCTACTTCATTTACACAGATTCATTTCGGTGTGTGCGTGTGTTTGCTGTCTGACAGCGAGGCAGAGCCGAGGGTGGAGAGTTGTCACCACACGGAGCTCTCGTGGCTTTGGCAAAGTATTTCCCATGAAGTAAAGCTGTCTTTTCGGTCTTGGTGTGCGGTTTAGCGCCTTATGTGTGTGGACACGTAATGGCACGCAATTCAGTCTACAAAGTGATGTACGTTAAAGTTGGGGTAGGCAATGTTGATGAAACCAGCAAGAGTAAGCTAGATTTTGAAAAAAGGCCCAGCCGCTCCCTTCAGGCCGCCCTCTGAAGCCACTCCCCCAAAACACGCGCTGCCTGACTACTGCTCAAGGAAAAGTCCACGAGAACATCGGAGAAGGAGTGCAACGCTGACCTGCTACCTGAGTGAGTGCACAAGCAGAGTGCACCAAGGTAGGCAGACAGGAAGTCATTACATCAGTTCATGTGGGCCGAATTCAATGATTGGTCTTATTACGGGCATGCAACTGCCACAGATACTAGATTTATTACTTTTTTTGTTAAATCTCAACAAAATATTCAAGTCAATTACCCTAGCCATAAAAACAGGTTGTTCTGCACCTTTTAAAGTAAAAATCCTACTTTTTAAAAATGAATTAATCTAATTCACAGAGTTAGATGAAAGGAATGAGCACTCGCTGCAATGTGAAGCTTCTGCCAGCAGCCGCCTCCTTTAGCTCCACACATGCACTGGAAACAGTGGGAAATGGTTACGTTAAAACCATTTCCCCCTGTAATAATACATTTATTTTCCCAAAAAACAACAACAAACATATCCCCACCTGAAATTGTCTTTCTTATAGAGAAGACGATCGCAGTGAGAATCTAGAAACACCTACCATAACATGACAAGACCATTACCAGGTGGTGTAGGGTTCAACTGGATTCGTGACATGGTGTTGCCTGCATGTGTGAGAAAGGCCCAAACAGTAACTTCATCCTGCAGCAATCATTTTTTTTTTTTTTTTAATCTTCCATCTCAACTTGATCACAATCGCTGCTTTTTGAAGCAGGTATTGCAATTTTGTTTTTAGTGATGCACAACAAGGTTTTTCTGTGTGTCATTGCTGACAAGCTTTCACCGCCGCCTAAATCCTCTGATTCCTCAGCAGGAAGATACAGGTATTCATCCAGCTTCCACCGATATCCTAGAGCAGTGTGTCGTGTTTTCTCAGCTGTCAAACTGCTGACATGTCTTTTTAAACTTGGCAGATCGAGCACTTGACTCTGAAAATGTTTGTCATTGTACGAGGTTGAACCAGTAGATTTTTTTAAATATGAAGAGATGATTGATTTGTATTTAGTGAGTCATAAACAGTCAGTGGCTTTTGTAAAAGAGTAGCTTTGTAAAATGGCTGTGTATGAGGTTACGTTGCACTATTCACACACTTTTCAGTCTTTCACTCTTCAATTTCAACTTAACTTTGTTCCCTTAAACGTTTGTTTTTGAATGGAACGTTTTAAAAATGGTTTAAAAACAGCCAGAGATGTGAACATAAGATACATAAACATAATGAAATTAATAAAACTGATGATAAACTTATGAGTTATGATGTTGCGGTTTCAAACTGTTATATCCACCGAGTGTCCTCTATGTAACTAATTTACAAATCATCCTAAAAAGTACACAAAATACATTAAAATAAAATCCCTGGTGCTCCGGCCCGTTGTGGGACTTAATTAGACCTGGTGGATCGTCCCTGAAAGGCTGGGGATCACTAGTCATTATGATTCATCCTCTGAGGACCATTTATGTAATACATTTTACTGTCGGGCCTCCCGTTAACCATTGGACTATTTGGGACTCCTTATAGCAGCTTCTTTGCATATAAACTAAGATCAGTTCAACTGCAAAACGATATTTTATTTAAATTGTTCTTAGAGTTGGAGATACAACTCTCTGGTATTTCACAAGATTAAGAAAAAACAAAAACAAACATAACTTTGTGTTGCAGAAATGTTTTTTTCTTCACCTTCTTTCCAATCTGTTAATCATCTTGCGACCCACAATTTACGAACCACAAACAGAGATAATTACTCCACCTTGCAAAAATGATCTTTGCACTTCTGTGTGAGTTGGGAATATTGTTTATTTAGTACTCAATTAGGTTTTATTGTCTTAGAGCTTAATGAGAGTCCGCCTCGGTTCTTTGACGGTTGAGATAAATACATCCTTTGGTGCTGGGTGTTTATTAGCATTGTTGTTAACAATTTATGCCCAGATGATGAAATCTTTCTCCACCCGAGGTAGATGGCAACCGTGGCAACGGCAGCAGCACATCTTCTTGCACGGGCTCAAAGAGGACGTGGTGCCGAGGGCTTCACGTATGAGAGGGTGTTTTGGGTGTTGGAGATCTATTACATACCTGGATCTAGGTTGTGCAGAGAGAGGTTGCCCTTCTGACTCACCCTTGCATCGTCATTGGAGAGAGAGAGAGAGAGAGAGAGAGAGAGAGAGAGAGAGAGAGAGAGAGAGAGAGAGAGAGAGCTCTAGACTGGTATGCTGTTTCTCCCCAGTACCACCTGTGTGTCTGTTACAGTGGGATTTGTACCTCCTCAATCACTGACACATGTGGATTATCTGTACTTAGAGGAAAAAGCCAATACAAGCCACATCTTGTGTGCAAGCAATCAGGCACTCAAACACAGCATATCTTTCCCTTTGTGGAAAGAATCTTTTTAAAGATCTGCGACCACTATAATTGCCGTAATTAGACTTGGGAAAGAATGTTATTATAATGTAACCCTTACCAATTGTCAATATAACACATTTTAACACACACACACACACACATGCACCCTAACGCAATATTACCTTAAAAGTGTTTTGATTAATAGCGTAAATGACATAATGTGTTTTTTCTTCTCTCTCCTGGTGTTAAGCAAGGGGGATGATACTTAGTCTTTGTGGTTTTGTCACGAGGTGCTTGGCAAAGATAGCCGAATTCTGGTGCAAACACCGGTTAGAGGTGGGGTCAACTGTTGAGAAAACATTACGAGCAAGCGAGTAAACAACAGGGAGATGGGAGGAAAATTCTGTGGAACAATGCTGATAATCTCCGTCATTAGAAACCTACTCATCTGGATTTTTCTCTGTGCAGGTGCAGGTGGAAGTCGGTTCCAAAGCAGATACTTTCATTTTATTTGTTTAGCTCTCACAGGTGCGTTGGTCTGTCCACCGCCTGTGCTGTCAGGGGTTTATATCAACTGACATAATAAACCGTATGTCTATTATTATTCATACTGAATAGAGAATAGGTTGGACAAAAGGAGGGAGGTCATTGGAAAGGTTCACACTAATAGTGAGTCATGGGGCACTTTGTGATGAAAAGCATGATCTGTCCGTCCATTGAGGGTCACGGGGGCTGACACACAGCCAACGTTCACACCTACAGGCCCCGGAGAGTTGCCAATGGACCTAACCTGCTGTATATCTGGACTGTGGGAGGAAATCTGAGCGCCCAACGCGGGCGCCAGTGGAACATGGTTTGCATTATGTCATTTTAAATAAATAAAATAAAAAATCAATAAGCCTCGTCATCTGAATGGTGCCGGACTACAATGTAGTGATGCTATCTATCTATTTCCAGATCACAGCAATTAAAATGTGAGCAAAATGTTGTAGTAAACAAACAATTGGAGACAAAGAGACAAAGTACGAAATCTAGAGATGGAGGAGCGATAAAGGAGGCAACAGAAGCAGACGATGTGCAGTTAAGATGGCACAAAGGGAGTTAAAATGTTATATAAAGCAAGCCTGAAAAGATAAGAGTTTAGTTCGGTCATGTGACACTATTCTAAACTGGTGTTGTTTAGGAGGATGAGGCTTCGCCAGGCAACTTATTCTGGATTATTCTGTCAGAAAACAATAGACTTTATTTTCACGTCCTTGTCGTAACCTCTGGATAAGGTGAAACCCAACCAGCATCTGTTTATGGATGTAGGTTGAGGCACTTAATCTTCAGATCACAAGGTTATTAATGCCGAAGACTAAGAATTTGAATTGCGTGCGTGGCATTGAGTTTGCACGCCTGTGTGCTTATATGCACTTACGTGTGTGTGTGTGAGATTTTGGGCTGTGCTTGCAGGGTGATCAACTCAAGCAGCCGCACTCTGTCATGCATAGAGAGAGGTTTCAGCTGCACAATAGCCGTGTGATGGGTGTGACTGTCTCCAGGATTAAAACAGGAGAGTAGATCCAGAAACGGACAGGTTCCACTGCCTCGGCTCTGCGACTCCTCCTTAACACCCACCGAGGAAATCCGGACACTCACTAAAGCAACAGTATCTCCAGCAGTCAGTTATATATTTATTTATTTATTTTTTTAATGAGTTGAAAATGTTAAATTATACTCATACCCCTCCGTTGGGTTAATCAATTTGTTTGTGTATCAACTTTTTGTTTGGGACTCCATTTGAATGGACTGGTGGATTTGCACACCAAATGTTGTCCCATTGTGCTGTTTTGCATGCTGTGCGCTGGCCCTAAGCCTCGCACCATTCGTCACCCTGAAAGCCCTTTTCTCTGGTTCACTGTTGGCTCACACTTTAGAAACCTTTTCTATTTTTTTTTTTTTTTTTTTTTACTGTTCAACTACACTGAAGTGAATGTGTTCAGTCCTGTCCTCTGATTCAGAACCCAGTTCTTCACACATAGCCTGGTGTAATGCACAGTAAGCTAACAGTTTAGTATAAATAAGATATAACCGAACAGCAGTATCGTCCTGTCTGCAGGCGTTTTATCAGGCTTTTCTCATATTGTAAACCTACAAATGATTTGATTACATATTTTTTTAAGCTGAAAACTGTATTTTTGTTGTTGCGGAGTAATGTCTAGGTGCCGCTCTCCCTCCGTGTGTGTTGTTTTCCAACCTTCTCCTTGCTTTGTTGACGTAACTGCCGTACACGTCGCCGTATGTGAGAGGGCCTCACTGGCTAGCTCGGGGCCACTGATCTGCACTGTGCTGATGACGCCGCCCTGACCGACTGCGTTGCCATGGAGACGGCACATTTGGCGCCATGTTGAGAGCCGTTGAGAGGCAATGGAAATGCTCCAAATCTCATGTTTTGCACCTTTAGATCTACTGTTTTCTTTTTGATGAATGTAACAATATCACGTTTTTCCTTTTGTCGTCTGGAAATCATTTTGCATCTGTTTAAAAAGTAAAAGCCTCCTAAAAGGTAAAGAAGGACACAGAAGCTTTGTGGAATGGAGAAAGCTATAAGAGCTTGTTGTGAATCGGTTTAATTTGTCTAATTGAATTGAATTTATTAAGTTTAGTAAGTTTAAGTTACAAATGTGAAGGAAATGACGTATCAGCATCTGCCACAGTCTCTTCCCAAAACAGAAGCATACAGCCTACATCAGTCATTGTGTCATATAATTAGGTATCAGTCAACATCCACCAGCTGAGGACTGGTCTATACCAGGATGAAGCCTCATGAAGAGAGGTAAGGTCTGGCACACCAAGGTTTTTTAAATGTTTCTCTGATTATTTTCAGTAACAAATTAAGAGTTATTCACACACAGACGTCCTTCTTCCTAATTTGGATTCCGGTGTGTAAGCCTGAGTGACAGAGACCCTTCTGGGGGACGGAGCTGGTGTTGGACGTGAATCCTGAGCCGGAAACAAACTTTAGACCCTCCTTCAGACTGACGGACAAGCGTGGCGTCGTCAGACCCCCAGAGACCCTCACGGTACTATTAACAAAATGCAAGGACACACACACACACACACACACGTGAAATACCTCCTCCCTGTCCCTTCAGCCGCCGCCCCCTCTGTTTTTGCTCCTTCTCTCTCTCTGCTGCCGTATAGCTGCTGGACCTGTCTTACGGCCTCATTTGTCATCTCCAATCACTTGCTCTTTGAGCGCGTCTGACAGACAGGGGTATTAGCTGCTTCTGTCTGGTGTTGAGAGCTGGGCTTTCCTGCTGAATAGAGAAACTATGTATGAACGCCACAGGAAAACATGTAATGACACACACTGACACACTCCCACAAACAGCTGCTTCTCAGAGAGCGCTGGTGTGTGTGCGTGTCTTTGCAATCTTTACTCCTGTCTTGGTTTATTTTCTGTAATTTCTTTCTCCACTATCGTTTAACATAAGTAGTATTAATGAAGAAAAATATATGATATGTTAGTAGCAGTTGGTCGAGGTGGTCCAATTAATACACTTTAACTATTTAATACACTCTAAGGTTTAATCTGTGTTCAAAAAGTTAAAAAAAAAGTTACAGTTAACTTAAAGTAAAGGAAGCCAAAGATTTATTTTATTTTTATTTTACTATATATTTACAGTACATTTTATTACAAGTACTTTTGGTGTGTTATAATGATGCTTTATTACAATCAGTGGGAAAGAGATAACAGTGATTTTTGTTGTAGCTTGTTTTCATAAAAATCATATAAAAATGGAAGAAATCAACATACAAATCAACGTATATAAAACACTGTTAAACATCTACGAACGACAGGTGAGAACGGGGAAGCATCCTGGAAACGCCTCTCAGTATAACGCCGTTCAACAGCCCCTACTACTAAAACACAACCTCACTAATGACCATTACGATAAACAATATGTCAAATATCAAAGTTTAGCTAGGCTGAATGTACTTGGCCTGTTTAGAAACCTTAACATGTTGAGTAGATTCTAAGATAATGATCGATTTTTGTCCAATGGCAGTAATTTTGTTTCCAAGTGTTTTGTTTTTCTTTGTCTTTTAAGAATACACACAGTATTTTTAGTATCTTTTGCGTATCCGAGGAACTCGTAGAACCAGTTTAAATGTCGTGCGAGTTGCCTGAGTTTGATACTTATTGTTCCCAGAGCGTCGGAGAGAATATGTGGAACATGAACTGGTGTGGGTGTCTTGCGGTTTGCTGCAGGTTGGGGTTGGCCAAAAGAACAGATGCATCCTTCCATTCATGCATTAAGGGCTGCGACTGATTCAAGTGTCAGATATGATGGAGTGGCTCACTAGGCTGCCAGTTTAAGCTTGCCACGGCCGGCTAGCTGAGTGTGCAACATCGCTCCTCTTTACACGCAAACTACATGAATCATTCAATCCAACTCCTGCAGACATGCCGGTTTAGCAAGATTTTGGAAGGGACACTTTAACTTTAAAAAAAAAAAAGAAGAAGAAAAAAAGCTCTCATTAAAAAGACAAGATTGTTTTTAATTCAAAACACAAGCAACTGATAAAGAACAATTCTGTCATGACAAGCTTAAACAGATCCGTGTCAGTAGTGGTCAAGGATCATTTGGCATTTAAAGACAACAGGATCAGGTAGAAATGTTCAGCGGCTACGTAAGTGAGTCAGTGGCTGTAAAAGAGGACGACGGGCGCAGACACAATGGCTGTGAAGGCTTTTTTTTGTGGGAAACGAGCTGCTGTCTCTCTGTGGTGCAGCGTCCGAGCCGGCCACCCACCAGGAGAGAGGGTCTGAGGAATGCTTTTTACTGGATTGCTTGTCTTGTCACCCTCCTCCCCCCCTTCCTCCTTAGACCTACAGTGTGTGTGTGTGTGTGTGTGTGTGTGTGTGTGTGTGTCCATTACATGCATTACCTGGAAGAGAGGACCGTGCGTATGGATTTTCCCTGGGCACCGTGACCACCAGTGTTGTGGTTTGAGTTGGTGGTTCCTTTATTCTTTTATTCATCTCGCTGACAGACTAAGCTTTAAGGGAAAACTTTATGTTGCAACAGTTTATGATGGTGTGTTGGTTGAAGTAGTATAAAAGCCTTTTGTGCTCCAGACGGAGCTTTGTGAAGTCTGATAAATCAGCTGCCTAACATACACGATGCCCTGGACAAACTTCCGGCTGTCTAGTTGCATTGTGGGTAATCTAGATGCCAGAGAGAGGGAGAAGAATGCATGGAATAAAAACAATTATATCTCTGGTTCTGCTGCATCAATTCTAGATAAATTCACCAGTTTTTGTGTGAATATTTGCTGGTTTTCTTGACCGTCTATAGTTAAGTTAATATCTTTGCACACTGGATTCTTGGTCATAAATATGTAAACTTAAGTTTTAAATAATAAATAACTAAACAGACTATAATATTAAAAAAACATATAATCAATAAATAATCACCAGATTGTTTGCAAATTCAAATAATTAACAATTGCTGCAGTATTCATAGTTTCATGGTAGACACCCTGTTCAATGTCACACTTTAACTATGAATCATGATTCAGGAGTTTTGTTTTCACCGTTTAGAATCCAGAGTGCTGCTTAATAATCTGTTTATTATTCTCCTGATTCATTGATTAATCTTCTTCTATAAATTGTTAGAAAATAACGCCCATTGTGATGCAATGAGAATATATCGGGTACCGAATGTCAGTAAGAGATGAAGGCAAAAGTGCCAGTTAAGATAAACAAAATACCAAGCGCTGTATGTCGGCCACCACTAGAGGGCGCTTTTCTTGTAGTTTCAGTTTAGCAGAGCAGCAGAGTGAGTGAGACCCCAGCACATCGCTGGCACCGTTTCATGCTCAACATCTAAAAGGAGACGCCCTTTAATCACAGTATCCACCTGTACACACATGGCGATGGCACCACTGTGTCCTGTGGTTGGCACAAGTGTTTATAGACTTATCTAACCTGCAACAGGTCAAACAAAGTGCAGGCTGAGTCTATATTTGCAGTTATCAGGAAGGCCGACCGTATTAGTGTGTGTGTGTGTGTGTGTGTGTGTGTGTGTGTGTGTGTGTGTGTGTGTGTGTGTGTGTGTGTGTGGGTTCAAATGTGTGAAGGAAGAGAGGGCGTAGACTGACTGGTGGTGACAGATGATGGGTGGGGGCCTAAAGGTGTCACCCTGGTTTCATGTTATCTGTCATACAGTTATGAGCTGGTTTACACTAGGACGTTTTTCTGGACTTTTTTCGATGTACTATACTTACTTTTTTCATGTCTTTTTTTACCTACTGGGATACGACAACTTTTTTCATTACTTTTTTCGACGTATACTTTGACCTTTTTCATGACTTTTTTTTACGTACTATACTTTGATTTTTTTACTTTTTTTTTTTACATAATATACTGACTTTTTTCAACATTATATACTGACTTTTTTCAACGTACTATACTTTGACTTTTTTCATTACCTTTGTTACATATTATACTTTGATTTTTTTCATTACTTTTTTCAACATTATATACTGACTTTTTTCATTACTTTTTTTATGTATACTTTGACTTTTTTTTAATTACTTTTTTCAACATTATATACTGACTTTTTTCAACGTACTATACTTTGACTTTGTTCATTACTTTTTTTAAGGTGCTTTACTTTGATTTTTTTTTTACTTTTTTTTTTTACATAATATACTGACTTTTTTCAACATTATATACTGACTTTTTTCATTACTTTTTTGATGTATACTTTGACTTTTTTCATTACTTTTTTCGACATTATATACTGACTTTTTTCGACATTATATACTGACTTTTTTCATGACTTTTTTCGACATTATATACTGACTTTTTTCATTACTTTTTTCGACATTATATACTGACTTTTTTCATGACTTTTTTCGACATTATATACTGACTTTTTTCATTACTTTTTTCGACATTATATACTGGATTTTTTCATTACTTTTTTCGACATTATATACTGACTTTTTTCATTACTTTTTTCGACATTATATACTGACTTTTTTTTTCATGACTTTTGATGTATACTTTGACTTTTTTCATTACTTTTTTCGACATTATATACTGACTTTTTTCATTACTTTTTTCAACATTATATACTGACTTTTTTCAAGACTTTTTTCAACATTATATACTGACTTTTTTCATTACTTTTTTCAACATTATATACTGACTTTTTTCATTACTTTTTTCGACATTATATACTGACTTTTTTTCATGACTTTTGATGTATACTTTGACTTTTTTCATTACTTTTTTCGACATTATATACTGACTTTTTTCAAGACTTTTTTCAACATTATATACTGACTTTTTTCATTACTTTTTTGATGTATACTTTGACTTTTTTCATTACTTTTTTCGACATTATATACTGACTTTTTTCGACATTATATACTGACTTTTTTCATGACTTTTTTCGACATTATATACTGACTTTTTTCATTACTTTTTTCGACATTATATACTGACTTTTTTCATGACTTTTTTCGACATTATATACTGACTTTTTTCATTACTTTTTTCGACATTATATACTGGATTTTTTCATTACTTTTTTCGACATTATATACTGACTTTTTTCATTACTTTTTTCGACATTATATACTGACTTTTTTTTTCATGACTTTTGATGTATACTTTGACTTTTTTCATTACTTTTTTCGACATTATATACTGACTTTTTTCATTACTTTTTTCAACATTATATACTGACTTTTTTCAAGACTTTTTTCAACATTATATACTGACTTTTTTCATTACTTTTTTCAACATTATATACTGACTTTTTTCATTACTTTTTTCGACATTATATACTGACTTTTTTTCATGACTTTTGATGTATACTTTGACTTTTTTCATTACTTTTTTCGACATTATATACTGACTTTTTTCAAGACTTTTTTCAACATTATATACTGACTTTTTTCATTACTTTTTTCAACATTATATACTGACTTTTTTCATTACTTTTTTCGACATTATAAACTGACTTTTTTTCATGACTTTTGATGTATACTTTGACTTTTTTCATTACTTTTTTCAACATTATATACTGACTTTTTTCATTACTTTTTTCGACGTAATATACTTTGACTTTTTTCATGACGTACTAAACTGACTTTTTTCATGACTTTTTTGATATAATATACTGTCTTTTTCATGACTTTTTTCAACGTACTATACTATGCCTTTACATGACTTTTTTTTCGATAA
The DNA here is from genome assembly GCF_963514095.1 of Eutrigla gurnardus. NCBI lineage: Eukaryota > Metazoa > Chordata > Actinopteri > Perciformes > Triglidae > Eutrigla > Eutrigla gurnardus. The sequence continues at coordinate 22,782,303 of NC_139917.1, read as the reverse complement.
GCCATTCTTAACTTTTTTGACATATTTTACTGACTTTTTTGTAAGTATGAACAATTACTTGTTTTTACATTCTATAATATTACTTTTTTAATGACATTTTGCAACACACTGTACTATGACTTATTTCAACGTACCATACTATAACTTTTTTCTACATACTATAGAATGAATTGTTATGTTTTTTATGACATACTATAGCTAATAAACTTCACAATACACCCTGCTGTAATTTGTTATTTGTGCAGTATAAATTTTAAAATGTACAGCCCATCTTACACATGTATATATTTCATAACTTTTTGAGCCTTTAAGACACATGAAGCTGTAGTCGTGAGTTTTAGAATTTTACACTAACAACATTATTAAGACATTCCAGTCATCTTGGAGGTACCAAAAACAGATTTTCTTACCTGGCCTCTTTTTTTTTCCTGTTTTGATTCTTAAACAAGTACATGAAAGAATCCACCAGGACAATTAATAATGCATCTATCTTCTTCCTCTAAGAAGTGAGCCAAGTCACTGCTGTGTGTTTTCCATTTCTGAAAACAGCTAGACAAAGTGGCAAAGTAAAATAGATGGTAAGCAAGATAGCAAATTCATTCACATTTAGTTTGTGTTTAAATCATTTAATAAATTATTGTTTTTCATGACAGATTTTTACCTGCAATATATTTTAAGGCTTGAGCTAAAATCAAGTGGTGTGTGAATCTATGAAGAGAAAGTTGCCGGGACAATAACCCTTTCTTTGTATTTATTTGAATAAATTACATTGACTTATCACATTGTTTTCTTTACATCAAGCATACAGTCTTAGAATCCAGTGCAAGAAGAAAATAATACGAAAACAGAAAAACAAAACAATCCAAAGACAATCATGTGCAGCACAGAAAATCCTTCCTTTCACATTGCTTTTGGATAATATACTGTATATATACATCTATACTGTATGTGTATACTTTTGTCACAATTACAAAAATAAGACGTTACTGTAGATGCGCGACTATACACACAAGGTGAAAACAAAACACAGAAAAGCTGTACAGTCCTCATTGAGGGCAAAGATACACACGATTGTTAAAAAAAAAAGTGAGAAAAGAGAAAAAGAAGGAATTATTTTACGCCTTTAAAAAATAAATTCATGACCTTCAAACTATTGTTTTTCTTCCTCAGCCAACAAAGTGTACCATCGGTTAAAGTTGTGCTTCCCTTAAAAAAAACAACACTTATGGGTATATGGGAATCGGTTGATTTTGCATCATTTACTGTAATTCTACTGGATATAATGAATTGGTCCTTTGATCAAAGAGACATCCATGTTTGTTTTAATGTGGAACACTGTCAGAGACAGTACATCTTAAATACCTCAACATCAGAGGTCCTCTGCAACCCCTGCCCTCTGCATAACACATATGCAAACCCAGACCCTTTCCCCAACGTACATGCACAACATTACTACAAGATGAGTGAAAAATACCGTCGACTGCTGCACAGATTAGTTTGCACGAGGGTTAATACATAGTCGACATTGCAGAGAATAAAACTCCTGGGAATAACGTGTGCCTGACAGCACCTACCTGCTCAGAGGATTAAAACGGACCATAGTAACTTAGTCTGGTTTGATTTCTAGATTATCAGTACATGAGTCAGAGACAGGGAAAGAAAATCCCACACAATACTGCATACAACCATATAGCTGGTGAGAGAAATCATAATCTTGCATTTTTTTAGGTCTTACATGACATGAAAAGGGTAAATCTGCAGCTTTTTAGTCCATATTATGTTGGAGATGTTTGTGTAAGAATCATTCCAATGAATAAAACATCTCCACCAAGACAAAAAAAAAAATTCCATTCAGATTTGTGCGCTCCTGGCTTTGTCGAGTTTCATCTTAATCAATGGCTTATAGACAGCTAAACTACAGAATACTCATCGAACTAGCAGGGATGCAGCAAAAAGAGCTACACCTTCAGCTGCAGGGAGAACATTTGCCCCAATGAACAGTCCTACAATTTATTATATCACAATACATCAACCATTTTTCACACAAGCTGCTGATAAAATACATGTTGGAGGACTGAAACTTATGCACCGGAAGTTTTCTTACATCACTTCAAACTGTTTAAACTTCACAACTTGTGTTTTAGCAAATCATGTCATCACTCCACTAATCACTGGCTCAGATAGGTAATGTCATAACTTAAGAATACAGTTCCACTTGTCCCGATAAAAATACCAAAGAACTAGAGATGGCAAAGCTTCACTCTGTTGCGTCGAACAGATCCACTGACACCTCGCTGTCTGGAAATCTTGACGCTAATTTGGAGTTGACTCTGGTTTTTGCAGGTAACTTTGGTATCTTACTTACATGTGACCACTCATGTACACATGTTGATATGTTAAAAAAAAAAAAAAATACAATGGGTAATCTTGGTTGTTCGTTTTCAACGAGATGAATCTTGTCTACAACTTTGTTTAAAACCATGAATATGTAAAAAGGTGAGGACATCCTTTGGATAGAATTGTGGACGCCATGAGACGACTACAATTACAAAAGAGGAATATTCAAAACAAAAATCAGGTTAACATATTTTTTTTTTATAAGATAAAACACTTGAAACCATGCTTGACCTAGAGTCTCTAACAAACATGAAGCACATGGAGCGATTCTTTTTTTCCTAGTATGTGAGAGTTGCTATCTACTGTAGAGGTTTCCACAAAGTACAGTGAATGAGAGAAAAGTGTGATTTCGCAAAGCTGCTCTGATAAACTCATTGAAATGATGACGGATTGACAGTCAACTCAAACCGAGACAAACGCTGGGACAGGACTGGATGAAATGACTATGGAAGTCTGAAGGTACCTCCTGGGATAAGGGGGAAGCAACGACATGAATGCTGATTTGTTTGTTTTTTTCCTCATTTAAAGTTGTTATGCTCAATTGGTGCATAATAGCTCTAATTTGTCATAAATCTTTGTTCGTTGCTGCTGTTTTGACTCCTTTAAAGCGGAGTCCAGGTGGTTGTTGGGAATGTTAAGGAAAAGGTTAGTGGGAATACTGGGGGTGATGGTTGGGCGCGGTTTGTTTCGTCACCATGGCAGACTCTGCTGGCTTTGGCGACCTCCTAGTGGGGCAGTGGCACCAGGATATCCACATAGTTGATGGGGAAGAAGCCAGAGTTACCGTGCAGCATCCCCTCATACCAGTTGTCATCGATCTTATTGGTCAGGGTGATGATATCGCCCTCCTTGAAGCCTAGCTCGCCCTCATTCTCAGGGTCAAAATCGTACAATGCACGACAGCAGGGCTGGTCCATGGGGGCTGGGGGGGGAAGAGGTTGTGACATAAGAGAGGAAGAGGTAAGAGATACGATGCTGCACACAGATTAGAGACATAGTGATTGCTTGTGAAAGGCTCACCTGGAGACCTGGCTGAAAGAGGGGAAGACAAGAGGAAGATGTGGAGAGGAGGAGACAAAGCAAAAGACACAAAATATGCACATCAGTGACCGGAAAATAATAATGAAGCGTACAACGTTAAAAGGAAGAGTTCCACATTTTGAGATATGTGCTCATTGTCTTTCTCGTGAACAGGGAAATAATCTGTCTGTAACGGATAAAGCCAGCTAGATTAGCTTGGCGTGAAGCCTGGAAACTTGTCTGGTTCACTGTGTGAGAGACGCAGGGAGGCTAGATGTACATTTGCCAAACCAGCCGCTTAATCTTCAAGTCTTCTCTCTTGTAAAACTGAAAATTATTACTTGAAAACGTTGATTTGCATAAATCGAAGTTTGTTGTGGACTCATCATTGCCCCTTGTGGTCGTTTGGAGAATGGCACTCCAGGAGAATACTCGCCAAGAAATGGAGCAGCACATAACTCCGGTTAAATACATTTATTAGTGAGTTTTTTTGTTACCCTTGGACAGAGTTAGCAGTCCTCCCCGTATTCCAGTCTTTATGCTAAGTTAAATGGTTGCAGCCTCATATTTAGCTTCCAGGAGTCATATTGATCGTCTAAGTAATACACACATGGCACAAAATGTCTAACTGTTCCTTTAGCAATAATATAAAGATGAAAAATTGGGAAAAAAGATAAATCAGGGGTTGCTGCATTGCAGATGAGCTGCACTGCGAACAGAAATGCAGACAAAAATATACTTCCACAAAAGTCAATTTAAACAAGGATAGAAATAAGAGTGATGGGGAGATTATGCACATCTTCCCAAGTCACCCTTGCTCACCTGGAGATCTTGCTGCAAAGGGAAAAAACGAAAAAAACAAAGTTGACAGAAGCGTTTAAGTGTTTTTGTTTGGTGTTTTAAATCTGCATCTTATAGATGGAGAAATGGTTGATTGATGGGTGAGTACGGCAGGCGGATGGAAAGGTCAATAAACAAAACAAGAAGAAACACAAGTTGGGAGATGACTTGAAAGAGAGGCAGACAGACAAAGAAACAGGAGGGTGAGACGGATCAGAAGACTGACAAGAGAACAAAACAGAAACAGCAAATGCTCGTCCGCTGGGAAGCTTTTCATTGTTGCTGTAGGTCGGACATTCTTTGTACAGCGAGCGGACGGCACTTGTATTTCTGCTGTTAAATTCTATTATTTGAATGCAAACATTTCTTTGGGCAAAGAAACAAAGAAGGAGAAATGGACAAAAAATGACGATGGAAGAGATATTGTTGTATCTCTCCGGGGGGGATACGCTTTTGTCTCACCTGGAGACCTTGCTGCAAAGAGGGAAGAGGAAACACCACGAGGGGGAGGCAGGGGAAGAAAACGCCAAGTGTAAATGAAAGCACGTGGTTGAAGAAATAAATGGGTGAGAAACGTATTGACAGATAAGATGACCTGGCTCACCTGGAGACCTCGCCCCTGGAAGAATTCAAACCAAAGAAAAAATCATAAAAGGGGAAAGAGAAGAGTGCAGAGTTGTATTAATTAGATCTGGGTTGATGGGTATTCGGTTTCACTTAACGTAATAAGTAAAACGTTGGGAACTGAAAGAGCCGGGGAAAAGAAAGATAAAATTAGCAAATCCTCACATTTTTTAGTTGATTAATAAAAGCGCTGCAAATTAATGTATGTCATGTATTCAAATTGTGTGTTCGTCTAGGCTTATAAATGTGTTATTATGCACAAGTGTCTCTTAAAAAAGAGGTCTCAATGACACTGTTTTAATAAACCATCCTCCCATCAGAGATCACTGCTTATCCTGTTCAGGGTTGTGGGAGTACCGGAGCCCATCCCAGCTGATATTGGGCGACCAATAATATTAATATTTTAGTAAGGAATCTCCCTTTTGTAGTATTTATTCCTCATTGTATCCATTTGCTGCAAACAAAACATGCTAAAAGTCTTCAAATCCTCTTTCCTGGATGACTTTTATTGTGAAATATTGGCAGGTGGTAACGGGTTTCAGTATCTTGATATTAAGAAATCAAGAAATTACCCCAAAAAATTTGTGGTGTTTGAAGATGCTGTGAAAATGTAGAAAACTAACTTCACCCTGCAAGTCATTATAATGCATCTCCTGCATGTTTTTCCTCTGCTTTTTTCCTCAACAGCCAACATCCGTTTGGGCTTTTATTTGAGAATGTATAGTACAAATTAAAAAAACACAGAAAAAAACACAAAAGGGTTATAAAAGGAAATAAGTACATGAATTAAAAGAAACTAGCCCAGAAACTATCCTTGACAGGAATACAAATGTAATTCCTACTTCACACCAGTTCAAAGGGATTGTTTGAGACCCCCCAGTGAGATACTACAGTGTATTTATGGTACCGGGACTAGTTTCTGGACATGTTTCTAAACAACAAGCACATGCACTCCTGGTCTCACCTGGAGAACGAGCAGTGTTGATGCCTCCATTGTGGTTCTCACTGATGGAGAAGTCCAGAGATGTACGTGGTTTAGGAGCGAACTCTTTCCTCGGTTTGACAGAAGTGTCCCTTATCCTGCACGGACACAGAATCCCTCAGTGCACATACCAGAGACGGACATGAACGTCTGTGTGTTTCTGTGGTGATGCTGCACACGTGAGCACATCCAATCATGTAGGGTTGTAAGTGGGAGTACTGACCGTTCGTCGATCTTACTGGAGAGCTGTGTGAGGATCTCCGCAGCGCGGCTGTGGTACTCCACCTGAGCATGGACCAGTGCAGCGAGCTGGCTCACCTGTTCAATCTGGTGAAGATGTCTACTGTTACACACTGACACTGACCACGAGGAAGCATCACTGTCACTAAAGTGGTGCAAGGATGGTGAATGTTTGTGGGCCGCGGTCGAGGAGCGCGAGAACGCACCACAAAGCGTTGAAGGCTGTTAGATGTGAAAATGTTTTGTGGTCTCATTTAGCCACATGTTAGCAACTGCTTATTCTAAAGACACTTTAAAGCTTCAAAATGCACAAGAGGGGTATTAACTGATGTATTTTAGATGGTAGAAAGAAGCGTTTTCTTACACTTGTGTTAACCACAGACCTTATTTGGGGCTTCGAACAAAAACACATAAAAAAAGGAGACAAGGCAACCAGAAGTGGGGTTCTGTGATGCTACTGAGTCCTGAATCAAAATCACAACTCAAATCAAACTCAGGAGCTAAAACAACAACAGCATGCTTTTAGGTGATTTACAGGTTGAAAACCCATAGAAATCAACCTTGGAAACAGCAGTTGGACCAAACAATCTGGCAGCTTTCGATGGAATTGTTGATGTTTTTAAGCTAACATGGAGAAAACGTCATTAAAGTCCTCATTAAAATGACAATTTGAACATCGGCAATTGGTGATATGATAGAATGATCCAGATCAGACGTTAATGGTGAGATTGATTTGGCAACATATAAGATCAACTAATAATCCTGATGGTTTTAAGATTGTATTATTATTATTTGGCCACTTCAGATCCCAAAAACTTGACAATGACCTGAGAAACTATGACGCTTTATTATTATTATTATTATGACTATGCTAATACATTGAAGCAAACAGCTGCCTATTGCCAAATCTAGTAGGAATCATTAGCAGTCAATGGAGTCATGTTTCAGTCCACCTGGTGAATATGATAGAATATTTTCCGCTGTTTTACTTTTTCCATTAAACATATAATATTAAAAACCCTCCTTACATCACTCTCCAACAGGTTGAACATGCTCTGCTCCGCAATCTCCTTGGAGTCGTCGAATTTCTCGAGTGCCTGTTTGAGCTCATCATCGGTCACTTTGCCCTGGCGTTTCTTCTTATAATCAAAGTCCAGACGACGACCCTCCATTTTCTTCAGGTGATGCTGCGAAAGAAGACCACACGGTGAAGCTGAATCTTTGATGCACCACCAGGAAAAGAAGAAAAAGAAACAACTGGCGATGGAAGTCGTGTCTTGGTCGAAGTTCTGCATTCGTACCTGAATCTCCTTGAGGTCTTTTTCATGGAGGTTCTGCATTGGATCAATAAAGTTCTGCTTAACCTCCATGTCCAGCGCGTCCTTCACCTCTCCAAGCTCACGCATGGCTTCCCCAGCATCAATCAGAGCGTTGCCTGGGAAACGAAAGACACAATTAGACACTAAAACAAACGAGCACACGGCTGTCAGTATAAAAGTGTAGAAAACGCTTCATCTGCAGTAACATTGTCTCATTAGAATCCACAGCAGATTTTGAAGACGGGTGTTTATCTTTCAACGTTTAATGCCTTCACTTGGGAACCAAATCACTTCAGGCGACTTGTCTGAAAAATAAGCTCATGTTTTTTTCATAACATTGTTACTGCAAATTATGAAGCATATAATAAGCATATAATAATATCTTCTCTTTCTGTGCCGCAGCTCACCGAAGTTGGACTCCTCTCCGAGCTCCCTGCCAAACCTCTGCATGGACTCTCCCAGGATGACCTCGGTCTGGGTGTAGCCGGGTCCCTTCTCCTGGCCCCGCATACGTGACATGGAGTTCATCATGCTCATCTTGGCTCTGGTGGCTGCGAGGGATAAAAACACGAATGACAACAAACTCCACTGCGCTAAATGCGAGGCCGTGTTTTTAAAACGGAGCCTGGGGCGACGAATCGAGTTGTGAGAAAAATCTCCTTGCTACTAAAACGTGCATCCATAAAACACTGTTATTAATGTGGTGTCGTATTTCAGTCAGCACAGTCACAGTCGGTTATTCCAGTTGGTAAATCTAACTTTATGTTTGACTGACAGGATTTTTTCCCATAAAAATGTAATCATTTCAACAATAAAATAGATCCCAGAGTAAAAACTAAAATGGGCTAAGGGATCTTTATTACAGGTAATTTACATTATGCATCTCTTTGCAATAATGTACACAATATATGAATAAAATGTGTTTATAGGTTTGAATGCGGCACATGTTTTGTGTATGAATAGGTGTACAGTATGCATGTGCATTTATGTATATTTTTGAAAGTATTTTAAGTTTAATATCGACTCTTGGGAGACGAGCCTTTAGTCTGAGCTTAAACACCACATCATATTATCTTCCTGCACAGCCCAGTTAGGTCACCTGGGTTTGGCTGCAGATACTCCGTGGTCTTGGTGATGATGTCCATCACGGCCCGAGCGGTGGTGTCCATCTTCTGTAAACGACAACGGAGACCAACATGAAGATGGACGGTGCAGAAATCACAGGGAAGACAAAAGCAGACAGAAACGCATATAAGGTAACGGCTGAAATATTGTGGGAGAGGATGATAGAAATATAACAGTGACAAAGTCATTGATGCTTCAAATAGTGAGAGGAAAAACAAGATAAAAGAAAAGTGTTGCTTTGTTCTTGAGAGAGAATAAAATAGTGATATATTCAGCCCGACCACACAGTTACACACGTTCCTACCTGGAAGCTGCTCAGTTCAACCACAGTCTGACCTGCTGGAGGTCCCGGCCTCTGGCTCAGTGGTGGTAACGGGACAGAGGCTAGCACTACTTTTTTTTCAACTTCCCTACCAAGATTTGTCCTGTTGGTCCTGGAATCGAACCGGCAACCTTCCAGTCACAAGCCAGGTTCTCTTAATGTTCCGGTTTAGGTTTAATTATAGTGTCAACTCTTTCTGTATCTGATTTTCTCTTCCTTCTAATTGTGTTTAGCACAGAATAAGCAGTGTTTCTGGTGACTGTCCATTAAAACCACAAAATGTCGACTGTTTCTACCATTTTATATCCACTGAATATGTCAAGAGAAGTATTTCTGCTGGACTTTTAATTTGTTTGATATTCTAATAACTTGCCTGCAGTGTTCTTAAGTGATCAATAAGACACTTCTCAACAGTGTGAGAACAGAAACAGAGTTCAGACTCGCCTTTTCCATCTCAGTGAAGTCATCGTCGAGCTTCGTTCCTTCTGCACCTCCGACCTTCTCGCTCACTTTCTGCAGAACCAACAAACAAAAACACGTTGAGGTTTTAGGCTTTCATCAGTTTGATAAGATGATGGTGCGTCGGTTGCAGAAATTTAAAATTCCAGACAATTCTCAATGCTGAAATGAAGTTTATACTTAAATAAAAAAGCCCCATCAAAAATATATTGATGATCAGTCAAAGGAGCATCTTCAAAAGTATTGCACATGGATACTCAGCAAACATACAACACCAAAAAAAGGAAATCTAACAGATAAGAAAGTGTACGATTCCTTTCACAATTTGCATTTGTTAAATAAAAAACATCATATGTATGTATTTTAAACCGCAGCCTGGCCAGCTGCTCTATCACATGACGAATAACGAGTGAGCTGCTCTATTTCAGTAAATGATATGTTATGTAATGTGAAATCAAAGAGGAGTTTGCCCTGTCAGCATGTGCAGCGTGAGCCAGCCTGTAACATCGGGGTCACATTGTCTCCATCAAGATAATGTCAAACAACAACAAATGCACGCATATCGGCTTGACCTTGTGCTCCACATGAAAGGAAACCATTTCATTAACGATCACACACTCTCTCACACACACACACACACACACACACACACACACACACACACACACACACACACACACACACACACACACACACACACACACAGCAGCAGCAGCAAGCCAAGAGGGTCTGGTCCTTACAGCTTTCAGACTCGACACAGATCCACGTGCACAAACACAGATAGAACTCCTTTGGGCTCCTGTCCCCTCTCTCTCATAATCACTTCCTGCTCTGCCACCATCACCACTCAGTCCGTGATGTAACCAGATGGCTGGAGGTGGCAGCGATCTGACACAACGAGGCCAGACGGGGCCCTCAGGATGGACCGAGGGAGGGGAAAACAGCTTTCAGGGAACGTCACAATGTGGGATTTCAAGAAACCATGAAAGCTAAGGTCAGTGGATGAACTCTCGCTCACTCTCGAGCGCGGGATCGTTTCAGGCAACGTATCACAAGGTTCGTCACAAATCGTATCAGAAATAATGCAAGCAGCCACGTCTTTCGTCACAATCCTAAAATGTTGAAATGAATACAGAGGTCAGCTGCAAGGCTTTAAACCAGAATTAAGAGCTGCAAGCATCACGCCTGTTTGACTTCCTGTTTGTTTTATTGATTTTAAGATCTCATTGATTACTTTTAGGCTCCAGACAATTCTTAATCCCTTATGCATAGTATGAGATTCTCGGCAGTGATCTTCTGCCTCTCCTAGAGTCCAGGCTGTAAACTAAAGAGAAGAGTTTGTGATCCTCGAGGCTCTGAATGACCGGGACAAGGAAACATGGTGACCTGAGCCAGTGTCTTTTATTAACACTCCTCTAAAAACAAACTTCTATCAGAACGCAAACCCTGATTTTACCTGCAGTTGTCCCTTTGTTTTGATACGTGGTCTATAAATAAACTTTGTGCTTATTATTTTCTTGGATTGAATCTCATTCTCATTTTCAAACAATTTAAAATATCCTGAACTAGATAATTAGATGCAATAAAGGGGATACACGTGGTCTGTGACAGAAAGAGCAAGGAGGGATTTATTTTACTTTTATAAGACGGAGCCTCTGACAGCAGTTTATGCAGCACAAGACTTTCTGAGGATTGGTGCTCTATGAGTCATCTCACTCCTCGGTTCACTGCTAAACACAGCAACACACACACACACACACACACACACACACACACACACACACACACACACACACACACACACACACACACACACACACACACACACACACACACACACACACACAGGCGGAGTTTTAGCAGCGGGCCACATTTCCTGTCATTAGCTTCACCTACACATCACTACAACGTCTCCGGATCCTCCCTGAGCTGGTTGCCATGGAGACAGGTACCCGTGCACCTGAGGTCTACGGTTTGTAGCGGATCAGAGACAAAATAGGGGAAAGACTCCTCACGATGGAAACATCACGATGCTTGGCAGCTCTTAAAGATGGAGGTGTCAAATATCGGGCTGGAAGTGTGCTCTACATGTCCGACATGGTCCGGGTTTCTGTGTGTGCGTCAAACACACGCGATGTACCGAGAGACACTTCTGGTGTTCAACCAGGCTGCCTAATCACATACTGTACTGTGCGTATTACTCCTGGGATACAACATGACTGCTGCTACAGGAAACGCAATTTCTACCTGTTTTATGTGCACCTGAACAAAAAAAAAAAAAAAAATATATATATATATGACATCCTTCTTTATAGAAACTGAGGCACATCATGTGCTTTACACCAGAAATGTGGAAGCTTTGATGAGTCAGCTGAGACACATACTGTAGATAAAGGGATGACATCACAGAGAGGATTCTTATGTTGTTGTTTTTTCATCATATGCAGCAGTGAGCCGTCTCTAATGACACACTGTTAGAGGATATAACCAATTATTCATTCTGTACAGAGGAAGTCTGACGTTGTGACCCAGGATGATGATTTAAGATTTCACACCAGGCTGAACACGATTAATGAAATTCATACCAACAACACTGCATGTGCAGTATTTAAAGGCACAGATTGTGCTGATAAATTGATAAATTGATGGGGAATAAATGACCAATTTGTATTATATTAATTGTATATAATGTTTTTGTTTTATTTGATGATAAAACATGTGCTGCTCCTCGTCACAAACCAAATAGCTTGTTTTTGAACCCAAAGATATTCAGATTATGATAACCCAAAAGAAATCAGCTGCAAGGAAATGTCCTGTCGATCAGCTCATCAAATAATAAAATAATGATTTCAACTGGAGTACAAATTATGAAACAATTCACCTCCGATACTTGTTGGACTCTTTTCAGGGTCAACTACACCAGCTGCACATTTCATCAGGAAATAACACCCTGAACTGACATTCTTCAGTGTGTGTAGCACTGAGTAACAACCAAGTAGGTAGCATGTGGAGGTAGTGAGACAAAAATGTACTGGTTTATACATCTGATCCCTGAGGGAGAAGGACAAGCAGGATAATACTGACTACAATGGTTGTGTGGTTTGGAAGACACTCAACTCACATAGTATTCAAATCTCTAAATTCAGCCAAATGTATGTGTTGAGGGAGTCAAAACCACAAACCAGCTGACCGTTGTCTGCTGGGACGTGGGTATACCGTGGGAGCAGCATCTAAATGGATAGAAATGAGCTGCTGGTGGCTGCGGGGAGTGAGGGGAACAGCTCTGATGTGCACGCTGCCGCCCATGGCTGCTGTCAACGCGTGTTCGAGCCCCAGACACTCGCAAAGTGGAGAGCAAAGACAGAGCCAGTGTTATGCCTTCGTGGCCGGGAGCTACATTTAGTACAGTGACGAGGGGAGATGCATGCCAGGACGGACTGAACACACACTCAGAGACACTAAAGGACTAGAAAGCATGTAGCAGCCAATAACTACAGGGCCGATGATTGGCCGTTTACACTAAGTGAATGAAACCTCGCCTAACGCACAACAGCCCAGCGATCTAAAGCCTTCCAAGCAGCAACATAACTGATCTCTCTTTTCTCTCAGCAACCAACCTCACCCTTTTCTCCCCCCCCCCCCCCCCCCCCCCACCCCCCACCCCCCACCCCCCATCGCTCTCGCTTAGCCCTCCCCACTCCTCCTCCTCTTCCTCACTGCAGAGGAAGGACACAGCAAGGTTGAACTGCACAGCAGCAGCGGCGGCAGAGTGAAGCGAACCACACACACGGATGAGTCAAATGTGCAGCCGACTGCTGGGACGAAGCAGCGTAGGTGATATGTAACACGGCACGTCACGGCCAGCGACGTCACACACACACACACACACACACACACACACACACACGATACGTGTGAGTAAACGAACAGCAGCTGATTTGTGATGCCTCGGGACAAAGAGGCAACGCAGGGATGCGGTTTCACTGCAGGGCTGGGCCCAGGCGTTCCTAACATGCTGCAGACATTCTGGTCTTGTTCAATTTAAAGACTCATCCTGATACGTTTGAAGACATACAAAACACACTCTTTGAATAATAACTTGTGCATGAATGGATCCTTTGATCCCCGCCTTCATTTTCATCTCAACTACACACAGTTTGCCTCCGATTTGCAGCAGGATCATTACACACTAATGACAAGGTAACAAACAGGCAGCACATATACAGATAGAACACTAACTAACAACACAGGAAACCGTCTGGTTCATGTACGCTTTAGAGCTCTCTCTCTCCCTCTCTCTCACTCTCTCTCTCCACACAGCCGTCCACTTAAACCAAATCAGTCCAGATTAAATGTGCAGAGGAAAATAGCCCAGAGATTTGGCCAAAGTCTGCAGGGCATTCTCCCAAAATCTCTTGCATCATCACACGGGTCAAACAGCAGCGTGTCCTGACACGCTCCCACAGCGCAGCTTTTAAGAGCACCTCACCATTTAGAGGAGACGGAACCGGCAACCTTGTGGTTACAAGACGACCAGCTTAACAGTTCAACCTTGTGTCCCGCATTTACTGAAAATTGTTTTGATTTTTGTTAAATGGATGTTTAACTGCTGTTGTTTTCTGACTTTGTTTCTTATTTATTACAGATGGCTGAGTCTGATATCTGTATACAAAAAGGAAAATAGCTTTCAGTTTTAAAGTAACAGTTCAACACCTTGAGAAATATGTTTTTTCACTTTCTTTATGAGAGTAAGATGAGAAGATTAACTCTGTCTTTAATCAATCTTCTCATAACAAGGAAGCGATCACGGGTGAAAATGTTCCTTCAGAAAGAAAATGTATGTTTTTTTCTAAATAAATAATTGAACAATGCCTCGCTCCAGACTTCACAGTGACAGATGATGCACTTTCCCCCCAAACGAACCGTCACCAGATACCTGATCCCGCTCTGTTACAGGCTGACAGTATCTCCTTTTCTAAAAAGAGGAACTGCCCACAGAGCTTCACAGAAACACTCCTGGCATACACAGCAGAGGATTTTAAACAGCATGCAGCATTTCACACCTGTGTAAGACACTCAGGGCTAATACTATTAAAAAGCTGCGTAGGAAACCAACCTGTCTGCTGTTGCTTTTAAAGCGTCCAGGATCAGATTAGACTTCACGCTGCAGAACTCAGTAAGATCAATACGACATCGTATCTATACACACACAAGCCTGGTGTTATGATGTTGGCTTTCTTGTTCTTGTTTTCTTTATTTTAATCATACATATATTTGATTTGAATAAGCCCTGGATTAGTGGATACATTTTTAAAGGAAGGACTCTAAGAAGCTCTTCAACTGAAAGCTTAATATTTTTGCATTTTTAATCCATCATCTCTAAATAGTTTTGCTTGTTTGTGGGCTGAATCCGTATATTGTTAGGCTCAATCTCTCTCACAACTCTTTCAATACACTTCATGCAATTAACTGCCACCCTTGTGTTTTTAAATACAGTCTATGCAGCCATTATTAATCATCATAATCATCGTGACGTCACTCAATGGTTTGGAAACTACAGTTTCAAAGCTTCGAATTTGGAACTTTACAACAAACTGTTGAAGTAATCTTAGTAGCTAACTGTGCTGTTAGCGACGGTAGCAAGTAATGCCGTGGTTGCGATCTGTCAATCACAAGGTAGCCACACCCCAAACATACCCTGCGTTATCGTCTCCAAACCTTACGGACCATAACTTACTAAATGGACATCATGTTGTCCTGCAGACCATAAACTCATGTTTACAACGTGTACTGAGATACTTAATCAAGGGAGAAGTCGGGTCGTTTTCTCAAAGACATCCATGCAATCAGACTTCTTCTTGCAACTGGAGGAGTCGCCCCCTGATGGTCAGTAAAGAGAAGGCAAGTTTGGGGGCGCTTTCACCTCGGCTTCACTTCTAAGAAGACTGAATCCCTCTTCAGGAAGTAGATTGCAGACTCATCCTTTAGTGTGTGTGCCACAGACTGCTGGTGTGGTGGCCTCTAGGCTCGGAGGTCAGCAGTCTCAACAAGCCGTAGGTGATGAGGTTGGAACCAGACAGTGTGAAGGCCGAAAGCCATCTTAGATAACCCTTCTCACCCTTTCTACACCGAGCTGTGGCGGATTGGCAGAGAGAAGGATGAAGGACCAGATCAACGCCTGGGTGTTGATCCTCATCCAAGTCAAGGGTCTAGTTTTTGATTGATCCGACTGTTAAGCTCCGTTGTTCTGCTAGATGTCTGTTAATGTGCACGTTTATTGAGATAAACAACAAAAACAGTCAGATTCCCTGCATGAAGTCCTGTTCTAATACTGCAGGCTAACGTCGTCACTGCTGTGCACTAAAACACATCAGCCGGTGCACCTTCGTGCTAGCCTTCACGTTCAGCATTCACAACTGTACTGAATTTGCATCAGTCACATGGCGCCCAATGTGAGTCGCAAAAAGGAGTGTGCTGCCGCTGCTCTCCCTCCCTCCCTCCCTCCCTCCCCTTGCCTCCCCCGCCTCCTCCTCCTCTCCTCTTTGCTGGTCTAATCCCGGCCGGGCACACGATGGCCCCTGCTTTAAATACGCCCAGGGTGGAAGAGGGAGATTAAAAATGACAAGAGTGATTAGTGAGGCTATTAGGAGGACAGCCACTGCTGCTGGACAATAACAGGAGGATCTGACTCTTCCTGACAGCATTAAAACACAAGCCTATCTGCTTTCACCACCTATCTGTTTTCACCTCTGTGGATGCTTCTCCCAATATGGTTCTTCCTCTCAGTGAGATTCAAACGATATATATTTTCCAACCTTTTTCTCCCCTCAAAATGTCTATTTTCACTTGTTGTTTTCAGAGAAGATAAAGATGATGAATGAGGACGGAAGTAGAGAAACAGGAACAGAAGGGAAACTTGGGAATATCATAGCGACTGCCAAATCTTGCAAAAATCTTGCATAACAAAGCCCAGAAGATCTTTGTCTCATCTCCTTTTTTTTTAAAGATTGCTTCTTTTGCTTCCCTCCCTTCGCTCGCTGTCTTTATCACTCCCATTTCTCTTCTCACCTCCAAACACCCTCAAGGCCTCGCCGTTCTCATTGTCACATTTCTTGTGTAACACGGCGCCGGGTACACTCACTGCTCGACGGTGACTCAATGATGTCTGACCATTTACATTTAGCAGACGCTTTTGTCCAAAGAAATAAACCACAACACACCGATAAAGTAAGAGCTGTTCAGCAAGGATATCTTACAACAGTGCTATGATCAAAGTGCTACAGGTAAGAACATAGAAGTGCTTTTTTTGTTGTGGAAGTGAGTCTGAACAGGTGAGTCTTAATGCTGCCACCGTTTAACCAGAGAAAAGACCGGTGCTCTCGTGGAATCGAGGGAAATCCATTTGTTCTTCTTAAATGGTGGCGTTGGAAGCCAACGTGGGGGCGGCCGGTTCCTGCTCCGACGCCAGCTGTTTCGGGATGATAGTAATCCCACAGAACATCGAGGCCCGGGGCGGCTTTAGTGGGTACAAAAATTCAACGGCGTGCCCGGTTGTGATGTTTAACAATACTGCAGAGAAACCAGCGATGACAACAGTTGAACTGGAAGCGGAGATCTAGATAAGTTATTCAGTTCAGACAATTAAATATCTGCAGGTCGGGTGGGAACGGAGGACCGGACCCAGACAGGACAGGGTGCTAACGCCCCCCCCTCCAGATTCACAGCAGCATCGGTCCACGCAGCCTCTCCATGTTGCTTCACTGACCTCTATCCTCTCTGAGTGTGTGGCCTGTGGCTATTAGAATCTGATTTGTAAGCCTTTGCATGGCTCTTATGTAACAGCGGCAGGGATGAGTCTGTAGCTGGAGCCATGTGTGACGCTGAAATCCATCCATGCAGAGCTCAGCAAACCGGGGGAGGAAGGGGAAACCAGCTGGCACCGGGTGAGCGCGTGAGAGGAACGCGTGCCAGAGTTTGTGAGCATTGAGGATACGTGGTGATGATGATGATGATGCGACAAAGCAGCAGGATGAGTAATGACGAACACGACATGAATGATGGCTGAGATATATGGGATCGGATTGAGTGTCAGTGCATCACGACACAGTTACTATTTGTGTGTTGGACATTTTTTCCTAATTTTTCCATTGATTTAAACGATCATTTTATAACATAAATATTGAAGTACAAGCACTGTGAAAATACATAATTATAAAGACTACAAACCAAGGTCACCATACATAAATCCCACCCCCTTAACTCTGATTGGCTTAAACAGCTGTCAATCTGTCTAAGAAAAAAAAAGATGTTTCAGGGATTCATAAGTTTGAAACCAGAACAAAAGGCCGAAGACATTTAAGCCAAAAACAGTCCAGACAGTAACGTTACTTATCAGCAAACCGGTCAAGACTACGGTTGTCACAGAATGTTTGACTGTAAGTGAAGCAGGATGCTGCAGAATAAGAGTATTTGTCCTTTGGAAATGTAGCTTTAATATAAAGGATACACAGCTCGAGACAGCCTGGAGAGAGAGAGAGAGAGAGAGAGAGAGAGAGAGAGAGAGAGAGAGAGAGAGAGAGAGAGAGAGAGAGAGAGAGAGAGAGCCTGACCCTGAAACAATGATTTTATAAATGACACTTCATCCTCACATCGATTGACTCACGATTCTCTCAAACGTGCTTGTGGACAAAGACAAAGACAAACAACACACAAGCTTTCTCTCTTCCTCTGTACTCCATCTCTCTCTCTCTCTCTCTCTCTCTCTCTCTCTCTCTCTTTTCCATCTCAAACACAAATCGAGTCTCTCTGTAGAAATAACGATGGAGCTCTGACTCCTGGAAAGGACGCCACTTTTTTTCCAGCACTCACCTGAAAAACATGATATTTGAATGTTTACCCAACATCATGAGCTGATTTTCTACACCTGGAACCCAGAAAAGATGATATAATAGAATTCAGCGGACGCAGCAGCCATTTTATAAATCGGCTGCTTCCTCGACTTGTTGTGGGAAGTGATGGCGTCAGTTTTCTATCGCTTCCAACAGCGAGGGAGACTCATCTAAGATTCTGCTTCTGCAAGCAGGAAGGCCCTCGCTGATTTGTTCTCCTCATGAGCCGTTTGACCTTTTTACACAAACTGATTTGTCTCATACACACGCATGCACACGCACACACACACACACACACACACACACACACACACACACACACACACACACACACACACACGCGGACAGCGAGACTCGATAATAAAAACAAAGCCTCATTTACATCAGTCGATGTCAGAAACATTCCTCCCACAGAGCACACGACGGCCGATCGATGGCAAAAACATGTAAAACTCACTGAATCCACACCCGATCCTGATCCTGATCCTGATTTTGTACTCAAATATTTCCTTTTAAATTCCAGAGTTAAATGCTGTATTTTTTATTTATTTGTTAGTTACTTTACAGATTCAGATAATTAAAACTAAATATAATCAACTAATAAAGGATGTATTATTTTAGATTAACTACCCAGCAGGATATAAAGTAGTTTAAATGAGCTCCAGCTGCACCAATTAAGTGATGAACACATTAAGACAATAATATAATATCTATTATTCTGCCTAATCGTTCACACACTCAAAGTTTTCACAGACAATAAGAATAGCCGATCACCGTTATAATATCATATAATAAAAGTGTTCTGTATATATGAATAATAAAATAAACAGCAAACATGTTGGGAAAGCAGAGCTGACAGGCTGAAGAGATCTGGAGCTGCAGAACAAAGAGGAGGAAGAAGATCAGAGTGTCAGGCTGTTTATGCTGCGACAACATGCCGAGGAGAAAGCGTGTTTGCACCATTAGGGAAACGACATGTTGTCACAATGACGGTGGTCTGTGAGAGCGCCGCAGACTCCAACGTTCTGCTAGGCTCCCTGAACTCAACGCATCGTTTCACTAGAGCTTTCCATGCAACCGTAGACCAGACTCGGACAAATGCTGTGTGAAAATGAAGATTCATCATCTCCGCTGATGAAGATAAATGTGTTTCACTTCCAACTTCAAGCTAAACCAACCGGCAGCACAATAATGGGTCCTGCAAGAGGCAAGCAGCCGTGTTTATCATCAAAAATCAATAACAGCAGCAAAAAACAAACAAACAGATTATTTACCCTCCAAACATCAACAGACCTTCCAAAATAAACAGTAATATTATACACCCAGAGGCTGGCATGATCCATTAAAAGCCTCTGCAGACCAACATCCTCTATGTGATATTTACTATTTGCTATTCAACACTGGTCTGATTAGATTTCATTTCCAGTCGGTTGAAATATGATGAATATAAATACTGCTTAACCTTTACATTCATGCAAGATATTTGTAAGGAGGAATATGTGTTTCCACAAAATTATGATATGAATTAGGTTATGTAAATAAACAACAGTGAGAGCTGAAACAATTAGTTGATTTATTAACAAAGTGGAAACTACTTTGATAATTGTAATTTTTAAAGCACAACATTTCCAGATTTCAAGCTTTTCTATTTGATAGTAACTTAATATATTTAGGTTTTTAATTTTTTTTGGTCAGAATAAAAAACAAGCATTCAAAGATGTCATCTTGCACTCCTGAAAATTATCCTTTTTTTTCTTGCATTTCATTTATAATGAAACAACTAATTGTGGAAATAATCAGCAGGTCAATCAATATTTTAAAAAAAAGAGTTCACTGCAGGGCAAAAATGTCAGCAGTGAAAACTACTAGTGGAAAAAATACGCCTCTAAAACACACACAAACTGAACATTACAACCTTCATGAATGTGTAACTGCCTTCGTCTGAACCAAATAAAGTGTGTGCAGATGGTCGGCAGTGCTTCAGAAAATTAATTCGTCCGTCTGTGTTTCTGCCCACGCTAACAAAGGATGCTGTGGATCAATAATTTATGGATTCAAGCCCAGACACCCTGTTTTTTTCACCTTGCTTGTGAATTTACTATTTAGAGGCTTGAACGTACTTTATATTGATTCTCAGCTGTGATGAATTCTTCCCAAAACAATCAGCGACACCTTGAATTTAGCAAACATCGACTTCATTCGATTTTTAAGGGAATATGCCAAGAAAAATGTTTGATTATTTATTATCTGTTAAAACACCAACTTCTCCTTATGTGGAGATATATAACACATTTCTGAATAATGTATCTGCTACATTATGACATGTTATAAATGATTTCTAATGCTAAATAAGGAACCCTAAAGTAATGTCTTTTCAAAATGATATATATTCTAATTTCCATTTAATTATTGTAGCTGTAAAAATTGATCATATAGTATACAATATACGTGTTTCATTAGATTGAGGCGCGTTTATGCAGACTTTTAAGACAGAAATAAAATCTAATCAATTCATTTATATTGAGATTCCTTCTTTTTTTTCCAGGATTGTCATACGTACTTCCTTAAATGTATGAGTCTCTGCACGATGTCCACTCAAGCTGATGAGTCTGACCATCCAATTACATTGTTCATTTCAGGCGCATCCATAGCTCTGTCTGTCTGTCCGTCTGTATAATAAATTATCATCATATAATAAGACTTGAAGTTGAAGGTATACACTGCATCTGCCTCTTCACATAATCACATGACAGTGTTCATGTTACACTGTATAAACCAACACATTCAAATAAAGGGAGGTGATCGGCTAAAAAAACTACGCTGACAAAAAAAACCCAAAAAACAGCAAGGTCATGAATTTCTGACCCCGTCACATGGTACGTCTGACACACACAGCTCGTTTCACAGATTACCGCCGAAGCGCTCTGATTCTCACTCACACACATCTGCAATATTTGATGCAAAGTCAGTGTGCTCTGATTAATCTGGGTATAATCCCTGAGAAGCCATTCGGCCTGAGCTCTGCAGTTGGTGGGAGGACGCTGTGTGTGCAGGGTTTTCACAGCCTTTTCTTAACTAGGGGATACAAGCACGGAAATACGTTCTGTCCACCCAATAAAACATGTAGAAAAAACACAATAAAGGACATCCTGTTCCCTCCCGCCCCTCATTACTGTCTCCAATGAGCCAAATTAGGCATTAAACTGAGCGCATGATGCTGCAGCTGCCTGAAAGCAAAGCCTGCCTCTCCACTTTTGTCCCCAACATCGTCCACGTCCATCCACTTTCCAGTACTTCCTCCTCTCCCTTCTTCCTGCTACACTTCCTCCATCACCTCACCTCCTGCCTTCTTCCTGCCTTCTTTTCTGCCCAAACGTCCTCTTTACTCCATTTGCAACAATGGATCAGTGCTATTAATAGTTCATATCATGCTGAGTCATTCCATTATTTTTTAGACGTGCCTAGCAACTCAGCTCTCCAGGGATGGACATGTTGGTTGGTTGGTCAGTGCAGCTGCCAACTATTGGATAAATTGCCATGAAATACTGTACAGACATGCATGGTCCCCAGAGGATGAAGTCGATGTATTTACTTTAGTGTCGTCAGCCTGTTAACGTTTTTGTGTTTTAGCAAAATGTCTTGAAAACTGTTGGATGAACTGCCATAAAATCAAAGATAACAAGAGAAACGTTGGTGATCTACCACAGAACCGCCTCTCCTGTACTTTGTGCCACTTAGCATTAATTAAAATGCTGCTAATGTTTAAACTGCAGAAATCACAACCAGTTGCATATATACTGTGTATAAGATATACTTTATACAAATGTTCAGAAATGAGTCTACAGTCATGCTAGTGACTCTGTGTGGTTGCACTTAGGCACAGTTGTGCTGTCAGCATGCTAGCACACTCACAGTGACAATGCTCTCATGCTGAAGTTAAGTGGGTCTAATGTTTACTATGCTATAATAATGTCTTATATAATATATAATACTAGGTAATTAGCATTAAACACAGCTGAGGCTGAAGGGAATGTAATTCGTTTTACAGATATTTGACAACATGTACCACGGTAACCTACAAGATTTTATAGTAATCCATCCAATAGTTGAGCAAAAGCCATAGATGTCATCCTTAAAGTGGAGCTAAAAAGTTAGGGAATCACCAGTAGGATTCATCCTCTGGGGACCAGGAATGCCAATTTCACAGCGATCCAACTGATAGTTTGGATATTTCAGTCTGGACCAAACTGGTGGACGACCACTGACGCCAGTATGGCTAAAAATAAATACAGTACTGTGAGCAGTAGACAGCTCACAAAACACTTCATATGATAAAGATTAATGAAATAAAATGTATTATCTCCAGCCTTCATCTCAAATAAAAGATATTATACTGACGCACGCATCTCCTCTCCCAACCTGATAAAAGTTGCCCTCTGGTAAATTATTACATGATTGCTGCTGCTGCCATTACAGCTTCACTGAACTGCCAGAGTGGCCATGGACTTCATCAGCCTTGTGGTATTTCTTTTATACCATTATAAAATGTAACAAATTTGTTATTTGGTAACAAAAATGTCAAATTTCTGCCTCAAATCTTCACTGAATTGACAGCTTGTGTGAGTTGGGCCGTGGCCTCTGTCTGGATGATGACCTTTAATCCGGATTAAATGCGTCACACATCACAGACAATACCGTCACAAGGGCTATGGGGATGTAAAAACATCTGCAGATTGCGTTGCCCTTCAATATATCCACAGCAGTGACAAGAAAGGCCAATAAACAACACGATGACTAGGTGGAGAAGAGATGTATATCAAGGTTTCTCGGTTATAAATTTAGGTAATAATTATGTGACCTGAATATCCCTGAAGTACAAATGTGAATGTGTGTGGGTGGTTTTATTTAGCCTCATCAATATTTCCAGACGATGTGATGCATAAATTCAAATTGATATACTCTCAAAATGGCGACACATTACCTCTGGAAAAAACATAAGAAAAAATATTTTGTTTAATAATATTAATGACATTTCCTAAATGAATGAAAGATTAATGATCACTATCTTTAAAATCATATTTTACAGGGAAAGCCATAAAACAATCTTAGCAACACTCATTTCCCCCATCCATTATGTTTGATAAGACAGACCTTTACCCGGCAACAGGTCCTAAGAATCTCCCTTTTCCAGCCCCGAGCCATTGACAGTCTCTCCTGCAGTGGTTGATGCCCAGAATATAAAATATGCCAGTCCTGAATAAAACATCAACCATGGCCTGAATACTGATGCTGGGAGAGAGGGAGGATGGGAAATAAGGGAGTGGAAGGAGGAGAGAGATACCGCGGATAGTCACGAACAACAGCTCACTTTCAATAAACGAACCAAGCGACCGTCACTGTCAAAATAAAAATGACTGAATCTGCAGGACTCCAATGTTTTTCCCACTCAGCAAATCTTCCTTCTCTGACAGATTTGGAACTAGCCCAACATTGTTCATTCACAGATCTACACGAGGACATTTAATGATTTAATGTACCTCCCCTGTGCTCACGTTCAAACTGTGCCGTTCAACGGCATCTGACCACAGGACGAGCTAAGAATAGGACTCGTGTCCGTCTGTCACTAACCTCCAGAACTGAGCCGACGTCAGAAGGCTGAGAACTCCACAGCCCCGTTTTCAACCCTTTGGCTACTGCATGTGCACTCCTGTCAAAACCGATAATTCTACAGTTTATACAAAGTTTCTGCTAAAGTTCACCCTCTTCTATTTGATACTTTTTTTTGGTAATTTATGAGATTTATTGAGATGTATAGCATGGCGAGTAACTCTAGTATTTCTGGCCACACCTCCAACGTGTAGAGCTCTGGAGATGGTGAATAATGTTCAAAAGTCAACAGAAAAATATATTGTCATGCTCGTTAAAAGATTTATGAGGCATCTAAGAAAGTAACAGGAGTATTTGTTAGAGGTGAGGTGATGGAAGTGATATTTTACAATCACACTGTGAAAAAGTGTCACTACTCCTGAAGACCGAGGAGAGATTCAACTGTTCTTCAGGGAACTTATAAAGGGAAATAACATGTGGTCAGATAAGTGTCGTCTCACCTTCCAGAGGAAAAAGTAACTGGGGCCCCCTTCTGGAGCAAAACCTGGGATGGGAGCTCACTGGCCAGGCCTTGGTTCATGGGACTCCACTGGGCAGTCCCCCAAAAAACCCTTCATGGAACCTCCTATGTGAGGATCTAGATGTGTCAACCTGCTGGCATTGCAGACTGGCTCCAGGGATGTGGAATGTCACTTCTCTGGTCGGGGAAACAACCGAAGCTGATGCAGGAGATTGAGCAGCACCCACTAGATAGCACTGGTTCACAACCCAAACTCCTGGAGAGAGCACCGTTGTGAGTTTTCCCTCGGGAACAAGAGGGTCTCCACTATATGACCGCAAGTCGCTGAGAGGAAGTCTCTGACTATTTGGGCCCATGCAACGAACAGCAGCTCGGAGTAGCTGGCCTTTCTGGAGCTCTTGTGTCTCTGCTCTTTGCAGATGATGTGATTCTGTTGGCTTAAGAATGTAATCCTTCAGCACACACAGGGTATGTTTGTGGTTGGGAAGAGAGTCAGTGCCTCAAGTCTAAGGTCATGGTTCTCTGCCTGAAAATGTTGGATTGGACCCTCCGGGTTGGGAGTGAGAGACTGCCCCAAGAGAGGGAGTTCAAGTATCTTGGGGACTGTTGTGGTGGAAAGGGAGCTGAGCTGGAAGGCAAAGCTCTTGATTTACTAGTCCTCCACCTGGAGTAGAGCTCCTCCTTTGTATGGAAAGGGTCTGACTGAGGTGGTTCTAAATATCGGAGAAATAATGTATTGTTTTCAATAATCCAAGCAAAGGACAGCAGATTATCCCGATGGAGACATTTCAGAGACGGGGCTCTGTTGTGGTAAATTAAAACATTTTTTAAAAGCTGGAAGGCAAAAGTAAAAGAAGCACTGTGAGGGAAGGAAATAAATCAAGATAAAAGGATGCGAGGTACATCGCTGCAGGGTCTGTACTGCTGGACTGGATCCAGTGCAGCATTACTTTTGCTGCATTGCTGATCCACACTTGGCCAAAACAGGAAGCATTGGGTTGCCTGGGACAAGTTCATATAGCTCAGACACCATTTCATTAACAAAATTAATTTGAAAACCTTGAATCTGGGGGACTTTTGATGGGGACGTATCCGCTTTTTTAGACCAGAAAATAATCAGCACAGTAACTGCTGTAGCAGCGCTACCTGGGAGTAATATGTAGAAAAAATAAACCACCAAGTCTCCCTTTATCTCTCTGCCTACTGTACCTGCTCAAGGCAGCTTCCTATCTCTCATTCCCCTATCTTGTCTTCTCTTATCGCTCTTTTCTTGCTCCATTCTCCTCGCCCCTCCCAACCCATCTGTTATCTCCCAGCTGGATCTTTCTAACGCTGCACTGCAGTAGGCCCTAGTGAGGATCCAGGCTGGATGAGTCACCCACTCACAATCTGCTGCCCTAAAAGCCCTGGAGGCGTCAGTCACATCCAAAGACCCCACTGCTGTCCACGGGCATGCACGGATGTACAAGCAATTGCCAAATCTCAATGCTGCACACAATACAATGAGGCTAAGACGTGCAGGACTAAATTAGCATTCAGCACACGCACTGGGAAACCTCTAGTGGCACCAGGGCTGATTATGAAATAAAGGATTACCACTGGAAGAAATATACCATCCAAATGTCATAGCAGGTTCTTAACATCTCATATTATTCAGACACATTCAAACTGTAGCTCCTGTATCTTGACAAATCATTTTGTTTACAGAATACAACTGCTACTACACGGTTCCTGAAAAGGTGTCTGAGTATCTCAATTTGGAAAGGACATGGTGTTCACTCAGTAGTGTTACTGATGATGTACTGAATCATTTTGACTGACATCCTAAATTCATCACCATGAAGGCAAATCTGTGATTTGGGGCAATACAGTATAGATCAAATGTAATGGAATTATGATTTCAATATTAGGTTATTGGTAATGTATGTAGCCCATATGCAGTCAATGATATAAAATAGAAAATATACTAACTAGACGTATTCTTAGCACACAATAATCACTGAAAATAGCATCTTGTCTTCTAGTGTTGTAGAATTGGATTACGATTAGATTAAGAGAAATGCGTCGCCTAGTATTTGAGATCCAGCTGCATCTTAAAGTGGGACTCCATCAAATTTTGACAAAGATGAAGCAAACCATATCTATGATTTTACCACTTTTCAATCCAACTAATTCTAAAAATTTGCTAACCTGAGAGAAAAAAAAGAAAATAAAAGCTGCACGTGAATGCTGAAGCTACCCGACCCGTGAAACATCCCCCCACACACACACACACACACACACACACACACACACACACACACACACACGATTCTCTCCATGGGAATCCAGCCGGCATTAAAGCAGCATCTGCTCAAAGCACGACTCATTTCTGACTCTGAGGTAAAGTTGAGCAATCGCCACGTCAATAAAAATAAGCCGGACTGAGACACTGGAGTGTACAGCATAAAGATGCTGAGTATGCGGCCTCATTTTTACTGCAGGAACAAATGTTCTCAAGGTATTCAAATCAGAATAAGAAAACTTATATATAACACAGTTTACAGTTAGATTGCGTAATACTGAATAAATATAATTTTTTTTTACATGAAATTCCTAGTGGACCTGCTAGATGTACCCTTCATGCTCCATTCTTTTTACAATGGCCCCCATAATTAATGCACCACTGTGATCTTGGATGTCCTTGGGGGGGAGGGAGAGAGGGGGGGGGGGAAAGGTATGCCCATTGTGATTGTGCATCATAAAAACAGGTGAGGCTAAGGATGTGTGAGCGTGCATGTGTGTGTGTGTGTGTGTGTGATATAATCTCATAAAACCCCCAGTGACTCCCTGGCATGCTGCCTTTTATGGGCCATTTGCCTCTGCAAAGTGCATCACGTCAATAATGAAGAAATGCTGCTGACTCCATGCACAGGAATGAGGATTTTCCATCTCTCACAGAGCAGATGCTGCACACTTAATGTCAACAAAGCTGCACAGCTCATTAGCAATTAGTGACGCATCGGGCTGTAAGGTCAATACAGCATTTTAGCATGTGTGCAATCTGCTCCAATCTTCATATGAGCCCGTTTGACATTATTTTCGGGTACGTTTATCCATGGAAACATTTTTATGTTGAATTCTTTTGGCCAAAAATGTCCTGTCCTTGAGACAATTTGAATTAGTCAACTTTGAAAAAGGTTATTTATAGGCCTGCTTTAAGAACATTTGAGATTTTTATATGATTTTTATCAATTTGATAAATATCCATGCTTTGTTATATATTATATCAATATCATGAGATTAAACTAGATATCATCTTAGATTTTGGATATCATAATATTATAATATGGCATAGTGTTGACTGCTCCTGGTTTTAAGGGCAGCATTACAGTAAAGTGATGCTATTTTTATCAGACTGTTGTCGCTGTTCTATTATTATAGTCATTATATCCACATCACTGATGATTATTTATCAAAAATGTCATTGTGTAGATACTTTGCAAAAGCACCAGTTGTCAACCCTACAATATTGTAGCACCACCAGCACTACCAGCACCTCTAAAGGCCACACATTAGCATAAGTGTAAAATAAGAAAATACACCATTTTACAGCGGGTTATGAGCTGGACCAGTGACGATATCAGGATACTGGTCCCGACCAAGACATCATACATAACCCCCCATAAAACAGATTTTGGTACTTTTGGAAGGAACCAGGCTAGCTGTTTCCCCCTGTTTCTAGTCTTTATGCTAAGCTAAGCTAAGTGGCCGCTGCTTCATATTTACTATCAATCTTCTCATCTAATTCTCTAAAACTCCTGTCTGATTCTTTTTAAAGCTCTGGTCCCATCCCTTAATCCTTGTGACCCCCTCTTTATGTGTTGGTACTGAGGGGGGGCCGGGGGTCTGGTTGGAGGATGTGTGTGTAAGTAGCCAGATTGTTGTCTTGGTGAGTCTGGGCCTGGATTACAGGGCTGTGGAAGGGGAACAGAGGGGTTGATAGGAGCCTTCTGCCATTGGGAGTCTGGGGAGGATGACGGTGTGTGTGAGTGTGTGTGTGTGTGTGTGTGTGTGTGTGTGTGTGTGTCTGTGTGTGTAATGCTGAGGAACAGACGGCAGGAGCCCACAAGAGACGGCTCACTTTGAGCCTGGAGCTGACTCAATCGCATCCGGAGTAAAACTGACTAATGAAGACCGTAAAAAATCTACAAATGCCTGCACACTGAGAGAGAGTCACATGTCTGGATGCATATTTACAGCCAGGAACACTCTCGTGCACCCCCACCTCACACACACAGAAGCAGGCGAGGCGATAGGGGAACATCTGCAGGGAGGGTTCGGGTCGCTCTCATCACGGCGAGACTCATCACGCAGAATTAACACAATCTGTGCAGCCATCTAATGCCCTGCGTGCACCGCCGTCTACTTCCACTCCGACCGAAAGAGCTTTAAAACCGGTTAGCAGCCGAACGCACGCCCCTGCAGTTACTTCTATCATTGATAATCCTTTCATGACAAATCTGTCAGTCTTCAACAACAACAATCTGGCTTCAATCTACACAATCGATTATAAATAGCTAAACACGGCATAAATTAATTTATAATCCAGCACCAGACCTCCCTGTGTCACCATATTGGATCCCAGCTGTTTAAATGTGCAAATTAACTCTGGTTCACACAAATTGCTGCATCGGTCTCGGGTACTCAGGTCCCACGTGTGATTAAGAAGAGTTTGATATCTTCAAAATGCTGACCTTCGAGAGAGACACTGTTGTGTTATCCCATCTCAGTGGCGATTGCATATAAAGACGAGGAATTACGCAAACTGGGAGCGCTAACTAAGGCCGTTTGGATGCTGGGCGAACTGGAGAACGTGGAGAGGAGCACGAGTGTGACTCAGCAGGCTCCGGCTGTCCTGTGGAGAGGCCCGAAGCCGACTTTCAGTGTTGTCGTGACTCACGTCGAGAAAACAGGACAACCAACCCTTTAGATGCCGGAGCTCCCAGCTAACACCGGAAATGAGGTCACTCAAGGACCCGGAGTCAGTGGAAGATCTGATCTGTCCATTCCTGTGACCAGCAAGACCCCCATTGGTTGACCTTTGGGCCACCAATATGATGGCCTCCATTGTTACCGGAAGCCGGAGCTCTCTGGAGGAAAACAACCACTGAGGAAATCTCTTGAGTAACCTTGACGTGAATTATCTGCACGTGCATTAGGCCCAAATCTAAAAATAACACTTGGTCAGGCGTCAGAAAGGAAAGACGTGGTTGGATTCACCACTGGTTTTCCCGCAATAATAAAAAGATAAGTGCGTTTAGAGGGCGCCGAGGTCATGGCGTGCCGCTGCTGGTGTATGGGAGCGGATTTCCGGCGAGTCGCACTTAACGATTGCGTAACACGGGGCTCGTCGGGTCTCCCGCTGTGGCTGCAGGAGATCGATTTAAAACTTGCGCATCACGACGGCGCGCGGCTGCTTGTGCTGCAGCTCCGGTGCATTTCTTCCGTGCGGAATGTCATCTGAAGGGTACCCCCCCCCCCCCCCCCCCCCCAATCACCATCGTCACATCGTCGTGTCCGCCGAGAAACACGACGGAATAATCGGCGCGTGCCCTCCCGTTACGCAATAAATCGGCGAATTACGACAGAGGCCGCGGTCACGAAAAAAAAAAAAACGTAGCCTAATAAATTATTCTATTGGTGCAACGCTGCACCATCTTTTCCCCCCCCGGTGGAGCAGGATTCAGCACCAGGACAGCGACACGTGATTTAGAGGCAGATGGAGCGCGGATACAACAGAATGCAGCACGAGGTGTTCATTCCAAAGCCACCCTCGAACACACAGACGCCCCCCCCACTATTCTGGGACAATGTGACACCCCCAACACGAACACCCGATGGGAGACGTGGAGACGTGGGTTTGCTGGAGACGTCGCGCCTCTTACCTGAGTGGCTTTGTGGAATTGCTTCTTCAGCCCCGCTACAGACATGGTCGCTACGCGGTGGTTTCTAGCCGGGAGGGTGACGTCGATGCTGCGGGAGGGGGAGAAGAGAAACCTCGGCCCTTAATTGTATCTGGTGGTGATCTTGCAACCGTGGATATAACTCCTGACTACGCTGGTCTTCGGCAGAGGGATCTCCTGTGAGGGAAAAGGGGGGGGCAGACTAAAGCCCAGATCAGGCTATTGGATGTCAGAGCCACATGTCTAAAACGGTGCTGACGTCGGAGCGCGCGCCTCTTAAAGCGGCCGCTTCCTCCGAGGGAGGCTCCTGTAAAAGAGCTATTTCTAGTGTAAACACCCTACGTGGATGCACGCGGCGACACTGTGTTTGGACCAGTGGTGGAATGTAGCATTTACTCACTATCTCCATTTTATGTGACTGTGTACGAACAATACGTATACTTGTACTTCCTACTCCACTACATTTATCTGACAGCTTTAGCTTATTAATATTATTCATGTCCAGCAAAAAACACATAATTCCACGTTTGATGATTTCATTTAAGTGCTCTTTTTTTCGGATGAGAAAAATAAGCAAAATAAACCATTCAAACCTAACAGTATATAAGTAGTTAAATGTTCCTTCAGTAAAATGCAACATACAGATCGATGCAGCAGTAATATACATCCAAAAAACAACACTGATAGGGACCATACTATTACACAATGAGTACTTATACTTTGGATGCTTTTGTATGTTCAGAGTGTATTAGTACTTTTACTCCAGTAAATAATCTGAATACTATGAAATGAAGTGTAAAACATTACCTTACATCAAAAAAGGCGGAGGCTGACGGGTTCAGCACTGGACAGCTCCCATCAACATAACCGACTCTCCTCCTACTCCACCAGTGACGTCCTAGTTCATGGCGAAAAATAGACCATAATAGATATATTTAGAGGAAGAGAGGGGTCAAACGAGAATAACATGTTTAAAAATATGTTACATATTAATTTGTTACAACGACACTATCCCACTGTGGCTTGCGGAAGGTTACTGACATCCATTGTTAATAATAGAATATGAGTTGACGTCGAAAGTTTCTTGAGCCTGGAAATAACAGTTTACATTACAATCTCACCGCGAGGTCCAATAGTAGATGTTCTGGAGCTTTCGATCGTACCACACGATATTGTTAATAATAGAATATGAGTTGACGTCGAAAGTTCATTCTTGAGCCTGGAAATAACAGTTTACATTACAATCTCACCGCGAGGTCCAATAGTAGATGTTCTGGAGCTTTCGATCGTACCACACGATCTTCCTCAAGATCTTGTGATAGAGTCGTAGATGCTCATATTTAAATTTTTCTGACCATTTAAATAATGGATTGTTATGGTGACGTTGCCTTATCTTGATTTGATGCGCATGGAAGTCAAAGCTTTCAACATGGTGGACAACTTTACTCAACTAACTCACGTTTCTACTCATCGTACGTATCAACACCACACATCACCAATCAGGCAACTGTGTAATGGTACAAAAACAGCTGCTTTGACATGATGCCAACATATTGGTGATATATTTAATATTGACTAATATGGGTTCTAAAGTGACATGTAACGATACGAGAAAGATACTCGCACCCAAACTCAATCATCACTGTGTTCTTTGTCTGATGAGATTAAAATCCTGCACGGATCTGCGACTCTAATGCGAATAATGGCTCTGAATTAAAGTTAAGGAGTCACCTTTATCAGCTCAGAGGCAGCGCCTCGGCCCTCGACGCCAGATGGCTGGTCGATTGTGGCAGGACTACTTGTGCAGACGCATCCCATATGGCCACTGTGACGATCAGCCAAGCCCTAAAAATGTCCATAACTGCTGTGAAATGTCCAAATAAAACAAATACTTATACACAAACATCACACATGTATATTCTTAGATGTTTCCATGTATATCATAATTATCTGGAAACAGCCAAAGACAGATGCAACCCTTAGAAGTGGAATATGTTATCTTCATCACCTTAATGGATTTATTTAACATCAGCAACGTGTTAAAGCAGAGCTCGTGTTTTGATGTTTGCAATACAAACACGTTATGTGTACATCAGCTAATAAGCTACTGTAATTACTATGTGCCGTGTCTATTTGTCACCACACGACCACAGACTGAGGGCCCACGCGCTGTACGAGATGCGCGTGCGTTTCATATTAACAGTTAATTACACGCGCGGGGCTTATCTTATTATCTGTTAACAATTCGTTTGTCCATGACGTCATCCGTGTCCTCACTGCGGGTTGATTGACGCGTTGCCGTTTCACTTCTGATCTAAAATTAGGCCTAAATTACACTCGTGTAATGATCCAATTCAACCACAGCGGATTACTGAAGGCGGTGCTGGTCGGACACGAGGAGGAACATTTAGTGTGACAGTGGCGCCATCGTGTGGTAGAAGGAAGGAATTATCTGTGTAACTTTCTTTCTCTTTTTCTTTTATTTCAAACGTGTAATATTTAGTTTTCTGTATGACACTTTCTGTATTCATTTTGACATAACTAGAAGGCATAGAGCTATATGAAAATATATCTTAACGTATATTTTATAATATATTATTTATTATCATTAATTTGACGAAAAATATATAAACCTACTGAGATATTTAAGTATTCAAACAATGAAGTAATTCATAGAATAAATAAATAACCAAAAAACAAATAATAAGTAAATAAACCTGAGTGGAAAAAAACAAACAAACAGAAATAAAGAAATAATAACAATCAAAATAATTAAACAACTGTCTGTCTGTCTGTTGTGCTTTTTAATTAGTTGTCAAAATGTAATCCTGAAAATGGATTGCAAAAGCAGTTAAATCATGCTTTGTAAAAAATGTTATGAATCATTGATGCATAAACACAACTTCCTCACAATGCGTGCCACAATAGGAAATGTCTACATAACATTTAAAGTGGTAAAAGTTCAAAACATAATCATTGAGGATGTCGAAATTAAAACTCTATATAATACGTTTATAGAAGCTATTCAATTACAAAATAACACGTTATACAGCTCCATACTGCGCCTGCTGTTTGTCCACTGCCCAATAAGTCACAATCTGCAGTGCTTTGCTGCCACCTAGTGGTAGTAAATGATACAGCAACGGTGATGCACGTATGTGTGTGAAAACTGCCATGCAACATAACAGAACATTGTACCAGTGTCAGATCAGAGCAGCTCCACAGCGAAGGCAGCATGTGTATGAGGGTGTATCGGATGTATTACAGGAGCGTCCTGAACACCTGTTTGTCTGAATAGCTT
The DNA here is from genome assembly GCF_963514095.1 of Eutrigla gurnardus. Lineage (NCBI taxonomy): Eukaryota > Metazoa > Chordata > Actinopteri > Perciformes > Triglidae > Eutrigla > Eutrigla gurnardus. The sequence continues at coordinate 22,748,714 of NC_139917.1, read as the reverse complement.
TTACTGCCTCACAGAGAAAGCGTGAGTGATATATCAAACCGGCTGACAGTGACCTGAGTGCACTTCTTTGCTCAGTTTTTCCTGCCGGCCGGCCTCGGCGGGCAGCTCTGATGAAGTGCTCGGTCCCGCGGCTCAGCGATCTGTATGTGCGCGTGTGGCCCGAGGTGAGTGTTCCATTTGTCTTAACCTCACGAGGCGATAAATCTCACCTGCACCGCACAGACAGATGGAGGCTGGGCTCAAGTGAAATATGAGATTGTTGCCATTAACTTTATTGCGCCGACCACTGCTCTCATTTATTGTCATCAGCTCTGACTGAAAGTTGGAACAGTCGGAAGTTTTCTGATTCACACTTTTCTGACGTGTTCCTGTTGTATAACAGAGGGGGCATGACTTTAAACATTTCTGTCATATTTATACTATTAAAATCTGATTTCTGCAGTAAATGTTCAATACTAACTGATTTCCCTCAATTTGACCTCATGTTCCAGCTGGGAACAAGCACCAGATAATTGAATTCTCTCACCTGAGGAGGGACACATATTTTCTGGCCTCAAACGTGGAGGTTTTGAGATTCCAACTGAGGTCAATCGTCCACTGAGGCCCACAGAACGACGCTTTGGGTAAAAAGTAGACTCAGCACTGAAGTCACTAAACTGGACACTCCTTAACCAAGCCTAGATATTGTGTTGATTAAAATCACAGACAGATATGTAGACTGGACGGACAAACTCTCACTCCTTTCTCCTTTATCTCTGCAGAGCTGGTCCCCCCTTTGCTTCAACTAGAATCTGCAATTGTCCAGATCATCCCATTTGTGAGCAAAACACGCGTGTCGGTGCAGAAGGAAAAGACAGGACGGGCTGTGACAGCAGACAACGGGGTCATTTGTCACACATACGGCCGTCGTGTCACTGGAGACAAACCGCCAACGCCCCCGCCAGGCCGCGGCCATGCGTTAGGGCGTTGTGTGAGGCCTTACCAATCCCCGCGCCCTCCACCTCCACTCAAACATGCTAATGTACCTGTGCTCTGCTCTAATTGGTCCCAGTGATGCTCGCCCTGCTCCACCTGTGTTCATGGGAAGCCTCCAGTCAATCCTGCAGTCAGGCCCCCGCCACTGTGCGCGAGTGTGCGGGCGCTAATATTATGCAAACAAACACTTCTTTGTTGTTTGGCACTTCTTGCACCGACCCGCCACTGTGGAAGAAAGTAAGTAAAGGGAGAAAGAGGTAAGGGATGGGTGAGTAGGGGAGGGGTGCTTGAATTCATTAGTGTGATTACCTGAGGTGTGCTACTTTACAGGGGGTAATCTGCCAGCCCGCTTCATACCCTCCAAACTTCAGCCGGTCCGCTAATGAGCGCTCGGAAAAGTTAGTCAAGGTGGAGAGGTGCTTTGAGGAGGTATACACCGCAGACTGAGGAGTTATTATATATGCCGGAGCAGAAAACAAAGGATAGCTCTCTATTTTAAAACAGCTTGGACCACAGAAGACTGATGCTGCGTGAGCTGTTTGTTTTGATTCCGAACGCACATAACAAAATGGCCCTATGGATAGTGTGCCAATTGATGAACTCGGAGCAAATCCCCTGCCTGGAAGCTTGGCGTTTGTGAATATTTGTTCAAAATCTCAGACAACGATAAAGCGCGCCCCCAGAATGACAGTTTGACTAATCGGTGACATCGCAGGAGTGTCCAGGTAGTCACAGTCAAAGAGTCGCCCCTCTCTCTGAGGTGATGTTGAGGACTGCAGCTTCCCTCCTATGCCGTAAGAGAAGGTGGATTAGAGACCAGATCAACCCCTCTCCCGCTCTTTCTTCATCTCTTTTTTTTCTCCCCAGGAGCTCAGGCCATGGCTTTAGAGAGACAGCTGCCATGAGCAAGGCTTAGGACCGTCCACAGGGACGGAGCAAGTGTGAGTGTCAAAGAACAGGAAAAGTGCAGGAACAGCTCGGTTACGATGGACAAGACAAAGAGGTAAGAGAGGGAGATGAGATGAATCCAAAAAGGGAAGCAAGAGGATATGTATATGTGTGCATATATATATATATATATATATATAGAGAGAGAGAGAGATTCAGTAACTTTCCCCTTCCTCTTGCCCTATGCCTCTGCTTTATCACACAGCATCAAAACATAGCTTTAGTCCCATGAGTGGCTGGCCTTTTTATCTGCTCCCTAGCTTCCCACGGCGGGCCGCATCCACCCATAATCTGCTGCCGTTTCATGTCTGGAGTGCTGTAGAGGAGGATAAGGGACTTGTTGAAGTGAAGATCAATGAGGTTGTATACATAGCATATGTGCATCAGGAGAGTGTGATTTCCTTTTTTCCTTTTTAAGGTGGCACCTGATATAATGGAAAAGAAAATTATACATGGACGTATCGAGGAGCCGCATCTGTGATCTGAAAGTTTAAAAAAAAAAGAAGAAGAAAAAAAGAATTTGGTTCGTGACTGAAATTTTACACAACAGCCAGAGATCCACAAATACAAAAAGCGTAGCGAGACTTCTGTCATACGCCGACGGGTAAACAGCATCTACCTTTTGTTTCTGAGCCTCGTCCCTGTGGATTAAAACACGAAGGATCCACACAATGAGAACCATAAACATGTTGCATTATGCATTTGTCAAAAAACACATTTTGGCTGTATGTCACACCTTGTTATTTAAGACGGTGCCAAGTGTCTGGGCCCGTGAAATCAAAGCAGACCGAGTGTGTTGGCAACAAGAGTTGGGATGTGAAACTGTGTCAGTGAAGGGAAATCCACCAGAGGCTGTTTTCGACTCACTCCACAGCTGGTTGATGAAATCTGCGCGGACTAATTGTGCATCAGTTAGAGGCTGCAGGAATTCTCAGTTAGCGCTTTGACTGTTCTTTGTACTGTGGGCTATCCGCCTTCCCACCCAAGTGGCATGCACTCACACCAGAACGAGGGGAACTTAAAAGTACCACGGAGAAGCCTTGGGACACACACACACACACACACACACACACACGAGACAAACACACACATGCACAAATCATCGATCGACCCCAAAGTCAACCCGTGACCCTGACCTTCTCTACCCCTTCAGGAACAATCTCCTGCAGGATTTGGTGAAAAGGGGAAATAAAAAATAAAAAAATACAAGAAAGTTGGATTTGAAAAGAAGTCTGGGGTTGAGAGAAAGAGATAAAGACTGAGGGAGAAGAAGAAAAAAAAATGACACCGAGTTGATTGTGTTGGAATGAATAAAAAGGGGAAGGGAGGAAAACTTTGCATTTGGAACTACTGATCAAAGTAATTCCCACAGGAAACCTCTCTTAATGAGAGCTGTACAAGAAAGGAAGGACGGAAGACAAGGAGAGAGTGAAAGAGAAGAAAAGAAGGGTACAGCACGCCATTCCTGCACAGAAAATAAAGAGATGAATCATAGACGGCGCCTAGTGGAAGACATGGTGTGTGTGTGCGTGTGTGTGTGTGTGCGTGTGTTGGGAGGGGGGTTGTTTGAAGGGTGTTTTCAAGATCGTTTTAACGTCTTCACTGAGGGAGCGTCAGAGGCAAGGCCAGGTTAATTAAACCCAAGGGAGTACCAGCTGAGGGGGCCCGCATTTGAATATGTCATAGAAATAGCACGAGTGTGTCAGCCGAGGCCGGAGCTCGGCAGGCAAACATGTTGACTATGCATTACACACTAAAAAGGGAGAGAGAGAGAGAGAAATAGAGACAGTCAGACAGCAAAGGGGGGGGGGGGGTATAATTTGCGTGGCACTGATGCTTTGCTCCTCTATACCCACAACGCCACCGGATTTCTCTGAGTTATTAATGTTTGTCATTAGCTGCATTACCCTGGAGGACAGTGACTGGGGGAAAAAAACGGCAGAAATTTATATGGGACAAATATTGACAATAGCTGGCTCCTGGGTATTGGAGTGGAAGAAAAGATGCAAACTATGTTAATGAATGGTAATTAACCACAAGGGTTTGTCTCTCCTAGATCCCAGCTAAATTGGTCCCCGAGTTGCAGCTAGAGACAGTCCTGGCCTAATCCTTTATTATAAAAAGATAAAGGAAAACGACATCATTAGCATATATTTGAGAAGGGAGGGGGGATTAAAAAGTGGAATTATTTCTTTTTAATTCCTGAACGGAGGATTCTTCACACCATTGTTAATTATACATAACAAAAAAGAAAGGAGGAAGGCGGTGAAGAGGAAAACAAAAGCTGGGAGAGGTATAGAAAGGAGTAAAAAAGAAAAAAAGGATGACTTGAAGGGAGGAGTGTGTGGTCTCTGGTGTAGGATGCCAACTCAAGGACAGAGGAGACCAGGATCATGGTTTAATATTCAAAATGAATAATAAGAGTGGGAGGAAAAGGGAAAACAGATAAAAGGGGTTGGAGGTAGTTATGTCAAGGATGTAACCACTCCTCTAATACACCCCTGTGCTGTGCCGTGGGTGCGCTCGCGTGGACCCTTGTTAATGATGTCAACAGCGGGGGTCACTTGTTACAGACAGGAACCATGCCAACAGTCAGCTGTCAATCAGGAGAGAGGTGTGGGAACCCTACGGTCCAGCGGAGCACCTTCAGCCACCATCACACACTGACTGACACTCACACACTGGCTTTTGATCTGCTGGAAGAAAAATACAAGACGCCATTTAGAAACACGACCATGAAACCCGCAAACAATAGATGCAGACTTTAAAGAACAACACATAAACAGAGCTAGGTGAAACGGATATTTTTATTGAGAAATTAGGAACTGATATTTTACATAATAAAGAAATAAATTATATAATATATAAGAATTGCAGCATAGTTGCTAGAGCAAAGATGACTTCCTTAAATAAATACTAGCAGTGCATTTTAAGAATTAAACCCAGTGAGCTTCAATCACTGAATATGTAATGTGAGAGCATTGCTGTATCAGGTCTGATAAATTGATATAACCTCATACAGTGAACTGCTCTGTGCTGCAATCTTGCCTTTTTTTTATTTTTTATTTTTTATAAAAGTGTTGACTTGGCATTGCTAGGTCAAGTCCCTGCACCCTAAGGTCCTTCAGGTGCCAAATAAATTAGGGTGAGAGGTACAAAGACAGCGTAAAAGAAAAAGTCCAACTTAAACATTAGCGTAAGCATTTGCCTCATCACCCCCAGGTCTGCATGGAGAGTGGCTGCACCGTAAATTAGCTTGGCGCTAAAGGGCCCTGTCTGATAGACATAGTGCACTGAGCGCTAACACAGATGTCGAGGGCTCATTTACAAAAGCCGGGCTGCTGTGTTGAGCCAGTGGCCCAGAGTGAGTTGACAGCGCTTTTCTCACAAATATTGGTTCTGCTGCCCCGGCTCAGCTTGGCTCAGCCCAACTCCCACTGAGCAGGAACCAGGGAGGGAGAGAGGAAGGGGGGGGAGGAAAAAGAAGAGGATGACAGTTTTCCCAGCCTCAGCCCAGGGAGTCAGGCTTTTTCGCTGACTGGTGTTACGAGCGTGGCCAGCTCTTCTGTCAGCACTTTCCTCTCCTTCATCTTCACGCGCACAGCCTCCATTAGCTGGCCGGCAGAGGGGATCTGCAGGGGAGGGGGAGGATAGAAAAAGGGGGTGTGGGGGCGGCGGTACAAGGGGTTAGAGAAAATGTGGAAAACACACAAATGCACCACTATTAAAAAAAGAGTCCGATTTTTGATACCTGGCATCTTTACAGGGAGCCTGCGTGCTGTTATGTGAAACAACAAAACCTAAGACGGGCCTGAGGACTTGTGAAACTTTTGAGGGACCGTATGTTGAGTAGTTTGACAAAGCAATTCTCAAAAAAAAAGCGGCCACACAGCAACCGTTTCAACACCTAATCCCACACTTTACTTCCCCATCCTCAGAGGCACAGCCATGTAGGATCCTTAAGTAGTAAAGCACAGGTTCACATGTGTTCCGTCTTAAAGCAACACCTGCATGCAAATATATACATTTAAACAGTTCTGGTTTGCTGTAGTTGTTTCTCTCATTCATAACGGCAGTGAAACTGTTTGACAAATATATGCTCAGTGAAAAGAAATAAATATGCACAGCCCCAATATTTACTTCAACTCATCCAGACTTTTTTGTTACTCCTCACCACCCTGGATGCAGGAAAATACTTTTCTTTCAATTGATCTCAAACAAATACTTCACGATTTTGTGCGTGAAATATTCCTTTAAGGAAGAAACAAAGGGGGACATTTCATACGAAAATGTCTATAAAGTTGGATTTAACAAACCTCATTTTACATTGGAATCAAAGGCATCTCTTCTTACATAAAAAATATATATTTTAATATACATGTGGGGTGTTTTGTGAAATTCCTTAAAGCAAAGGGAAATGGTGACCATTCCTTTTTTTAGGGGGGAGGGAACTACACTTTCCCCAGAGGGATAAGTTGATCACTTTTCAGCAGACGCCTCAAGGCATAATTAAAATATCCCAAGCAACACTGGGGACACTTTCAGCATCGGAGTGTTTTAACTGGACTGTGTGAATGCTGGGAATCTAAGAGGAGGAGAATGAACGTCCACTTAATCATACCGGAATACAAAGGTTGTGTATAAGGGACTATATGTGTTTGGCAGGCATCTCTTCCTAATTTTGTTTTCCCTCTTAATCAACACAAGGATTTCATGGTCATTAGGGCTCCTGATCAAAGGCGGGCATTCATACTGTATCCACCATAAATATTCACTTCAACTTATGTGCAGCCTTTTTACAAGCGCCTCTTTCAGGGCGAGGGAGGCCGATTCATTCCCTGTGCAATTCTCCAAGTCACACGGCGTGAGATGAGATGTGGACTGGCCGAGCTGAAAAGTAGCGACTTCAATATCATGAAAACTTCCACTTTTTCTCTCTTAAAAGAGAATGCGAGAACAGAAGCTAGTGAACACAGAGAAAACAGGCTGAAACGAGTCGGAATTGCTGTAACAAACTTCACTGGATAACATCTGCATCGGGGAATAGCAGGTAGTCGTGTTGCTTTGAAGTCATTAGCACAAACTCGCAGCGCATATTGGAATTAGGTCTGCAGCTGACATGTTTTAAGGACGTTTCAAACTATCGTCTTATCAATGTCCAATATGTCTGGAGTGTGAGGGGGAAAACACACACACACAATCCCCTGCCCCTTGACACATCTCTACTCTTCATTAAAGGTAACCGGGGCAGGGAACTCAAGGCCCCGTGTGCCAGGCAGTGTGTGTGTCTGTGTGTGTGTGCTTGCACTCAAGCGTGTGTGTGCAACGGGGGAGTCAGTTCCAACAGCACTGGCTGCATCAAACACACAGCGCTATTCCTCAGAGAACCACTACACTCAAGTAACTGCTGAGACATCTCCCTCTGCCTCCGTCCTCCGGGGAGAGTTCACTCTCTCTCTCCGTCTCTCACGCACACACACACACACACACACACACACACACACACACACACACACACACACACACACACACACACACACACACACGCACAATTTCCTAATCAGCTAATTGCACTTAGAGCCACTAACTATGCAAACAAACCCACTAAAATAGAGACACAGCCGCAACACAAGGCTCTATGGGACAGCAAGGAGGGAGACTGGATCATTAAAAGTACCAATATGGGAATGTGGGTAAACAACACTAACAGGTAAACATGATCTAGATAAACCTGAGTCTGAAACAGATGAAACCCTATCAACTTTCACTTTTTTTTTTTGGCCATTTCAAGTCTATATGTCGGGCGGCGGGGACGACATGAGACAAGACACGAGGGAATGAGGGATCAAAAAAGTAATCAAAAGCACAAAAACTTTGTGTGCATATATACAGTAACATCTTCATAAAGCTTCATTAAAGTCGATATATTTCAAGTACAGTGAGGGAAGTTTTTGGTCTCTTCTTGGTTGATAAAGGATTGCATTCATCTCCTTATTGTCGTGTTACTCAGATCAGCAGATTCTGGCACCATCGAGCAGCACAAGCGCTCACGCACATGCTCTCACAGACGGGACGGGCAGAAGGACCGTCCTTGCCTTTAATCTGACTGCCACGTTTGCTGGGGGGACCGATACCCTGTAGGATGGTTGGAGGTAAGCCGTGATGCAGCTGCTCTACCGGATCCCCTGGGCTGCTTCAGGCAGTTAGAAACTGGCACTAATGTTATGCTACAGTTGATTTAGCCGGGGCCCCTGTCCCCTTTGGCAGAGCTAGCCAACACCAGCACTAAGCAATGCAGCCGCTGTTTTTTTTGCAAGAGGCCCTGTCCCCTATGGCAACACTAAAACAGCTACTGTAGCATTAAGCCATGCTAACTGACATCATTACTATTCAACAGGCCCTGCAGAGCAGACCTTTTGTCTAGGTGTGATTCCATGAACATGTTTCAGAAGTGAACTGACTTGTAAAGCCACTGACACTGACAAGTGTGTGGGAGTGTATATGTGTGTGTGTGTGTGTGTGTGTGTGTGTGTGTGTGTGTGTGAGAAGCCAAGAACAAGAGCTGCAAGCAAAAGGTGTTTTTATGAGCCAATTAAATGACATTGCTATTCTACAGCCCGGGGCACACCTTAAGGCACGGAGCAGCTCAAAGTTGCAGCAATCCAATGACCATTGTCTGGTAGTGGCTTTACACACATCAACTTTTTTCCCCCTCCTTCTTAACAGATCGATCATTCCACCTCTTTTGTCTTCTCCCTCGGAACGGGTTAGCGCAATTATTTCCAAGGGCCCAATTTGTGAGTGGTTGTAAAGATTGTGTCAGGCTGGCGGATATCTAAATGAGTCAGAATGAGGATCAGAGAGCCCAAAAGAGTTACAAGGGGCCACGCAGTCCGAATTTCTGCATTCACTCAGCATGTTACTGTGGAGTCTTTCACGGTTATTCACTGGTTTGCCACCGTATCAATATAAATGCAACAGCCATGTATAATGCAGAAGTCCTACAGGAGTGTTTACCTTATCTGTCATCAACAGCTTCCATATTTATATATTCTAACTGTAACAAACAAGGCTGTACACTACTGGGTGATTTAATAGGAGGTTTAAGGTACAAGGTGTGGGATCTGATCGTTATGACAGGAGGGTTTTCACAGCGGATGAGGAGTCTCGCTATAAATCCTGGTCCCCGGCTGGTGAGCCGTCTCCAATCTAGGCCACTATTCAAGGTAAGGGAGAAGTAGTTACAGTAGTTTTATCATAGAGGGGGGAAAAAAACCCCAGCTCTTTGATCTTTGATCTTCTCACTTTTGTTTGAAAATCAAATTTATCAAACGAGGGAATAACAACAACAACAGCATGATAAATAGGTAAAAAAAACGCCCAAGCACAAAGGCGCCATACTAAAAAGTCTTGCATTTGATTATCTCCGATAATGAATATGTCACATTTGCAAAGAGGGGCTCAGGTAAGAAAATCACTAAAGCGCCGACAAGCCTATTCTCTCCTTCTCCTTCATAATTACCTACCCCTGCAGCGGAGCAGATCCCTCTCTTTTCTCCCCTTTAGGTCACTAGAGACTGATATGAAAGGGAATTGGACACTTGGGGCCACAAATACTGTAATTAAAAACCTCTCCTTTTCTTGATACGTTGTTTGGAAACATCATTTCAGTGCGCAACATGCATTTGTTAGAGATCTGACCTAAATACACCCTAGATTAAACACAGGGAAGCACCGGGTCTTTGTTTCAGGTTCCTACTCATTAAGTGTGAAAATGAGGTGATTCTGGCACGACTGGGGTGTAAATATAGTAAGGTGATATCCATACAAAACAGATGCAACCTTTCGCTGGAATTCAGCAATCGAGAGCACACCCGTGATTAACAGCATGGCTCATCGGTCCAGGTAATGCACTGGGAAGCAGTTACAATCAACAAGAGTGGCTGCGCCTGCAGCAAACTGTCGTACAGGAAATAAGAAGGGACTAAGACGCATTTCCTTTCAATGGTTGCTCACTGACGTAAAGAAAATAACACATCTAGTCATCTGTTCAACGAGGAAATATCTACTTTCTTCATTCATTATTTTCCCTTTTGGCAACTTAAGAGAGAAAGTACAAGCCTCGGGGACAACCAGCTTGAACATAGCATCATAACTCAAGGATAATATGGTATTATTCACCTGGCCTATTTCAACTGGTGTCCTGAAATGTTTGCCGTTTGAGCTTGCCTGGTTAAGTAATCACTCCAGCAGTTTAATGGCAAAGAAACAGCAACAAAAAGGCTGCATCTGCTGTTTCTATTTATGTGAAATGCAAGTTTAGCTCTCCGTATAAGTCATACGCTCTGCTATTAGCGAAGTGTCCTCCTGGGATCTCCCCCCCACCCCCCCCATCCTAGTACCAGTGACATATTTACAGTACAAAGGCTTGGCTCGAGTCCCCTCCACACACATACAAACACACTTAACAGAGACAGAAAAAGAGTGGCTGATTTAATTAGCCCAATCATTAAATGAGGCTTAATTAGAGTCACTTTCCTTCAGAGAGGAGTGCGGGACTCAGAGCTGTTCCTTGTCATTACAGAGGCATAATGAGCCACACACCACAACCCACCAGCCCTCAGCCTCACAGCACCGACAACAATGGCAAACTTTCTCACTGCGTTAGCACTGCGAGGCACCGCAGCCTTTGGCATCTTTAAACACAAAAGGGTTAATGATGGAACGCCCTATGAATCCACCAGTATGACATGAGTGACATGAATAAAGTATGTTATTTAACTTTAGATAAATGATGCTATTAACATCTTCGCATTAAAGTGGCAGCCATCCCTCCCCAATGTTCAATAAGGGTTTGAAATTACAGGGGAAAAAAAAAACCTCAGCCCTGTAGTCCATCCATAAATGCCTTTGATGTTTTATAACAAGTCCAGTCCAGATGGGTCCGGCCAGCCTCTACCACTGTCTTAATGCAATGTTCACCTGCTTGTTATAGTTTGGAGGCTGATAAGAAGTGATGCTTGTACGTCTCCCCCGGGCGTGCTTGTGAAGTAAATATTAGCAGGCCCTCAGCGCCACCCCAAACCACTGTCCTCTCATAAAGAAATCAACAGAGTCAATGACTTTTTAAATGTTATTATGCTGTCATGAGGCGTGAGATGGGTGTGTGTGTGTGTGTGTACAAAATGAGTCTGAAAAATGATCTGGGGGGAACGCGTGCGTTTGCATGCATGTGCACACGCTCACATGCACATGCTCCTCCGGTTCATTATTGGCCAGCAGCAGAAGCCAGTCATTTCCCTGTCTTCATAAAGACTTGGCCCATTAAATTCTACCTCCAGTCAATAATTAGGACTCCACAAATAAACCAAAGGCAATTAAATCAATGCTTCCCCGGGCCGGTGCCTGGACCCCATGGCCCACATGGACACTCCATCTTCTCTGCTGGCCTTATTCATGGTGGGTTGCGGTGGAGCCATACAGCACACCCCCTGGCCTGCTCATGATTATTAGATAGCACCGTCCCTCGATCCGGGCGATGGAGCGCCGCTTATGGTGGCTCTCCACTGAGAGGCGCTGGGTTTGATTTCATTAACTCACCAGTGGAGGTGAGAGACAAGGAAATGAATGCAATGTTTCATTTGGTTTTGAGTGGACGTGTGGGGCGGCGGTGAGGGGGCTCCGGAAATCTATGCCACTTCTTCAGCTTGAAGGGGGAGCAGCGAGTCGGCGGCGCTCACGTATCTCCGCGTTTGCCGGCGTGTTTGTGGAGCGCTCTCTTTCTTGTTAGGCTGACGTGTGACAGCACGCGACGGCGATGGCGTACAATGGCCCCCCTCACACGGAGACACACACGTACGCACCACTCCTCAGCTCCTGCACATCTTCACACACACATACAGAGTGAGTGATGGGTTTGCTATTGACAGGGCCACTGAGATAATAAAGTGCTGTCCCACTGGCAGCTCCATTAGGCACTGACAGTGACAAGATGATGCTGTCGTGCGAGTGCACGTGCACACGCACGACACACGCGCCCCGACGTACACGCACAGATGGACACATCCTCATCCTCTTTCGGTGACAGCCAGCCAGTTAAGGACATGGATCTCTCTCTCATCTTTTTCCTTTCGCCGGGTCTATTTCTGTCTCCGTGTCTTTTTCAACCGCAGAAGTGTGTGCGTGCGAGTGCAACTCGGGGGTAAGATCATATCACTATTAGGGGAGTGTGTTATTAGTGTCACAGGCTGGGTGACAGGGCACGGCCATTCCACTTCACAGATGTTCTGCTTGGTGAGCCTTTCATAAGCTATGACAGAGAGTAGAGAGGCAAAGCTGAAAGAGAGTTCCTAGATGTGAATTCCACTCACTGAGGAAACGCTCGCTTCTCAGCGACGGCAGACACGCGTAGCACGGCCACGTTAGCGTAGCGGTCTTTAAACTGTCAAATTAGGAGAGCTACCTTACAGACGGGCACGAAAAGAGTCTTTATAAACCCTTCTGCTGGTTTCTTAGTATGTGAGATGTCACAGCAGAAAATAAGTCTGCTGTCCCCTTTCAACGACAGCACGCTTTAAAAAAATAAACGGACTAGATGGAGTGAAATAATTTCAAATAAACAAACGTACAAAAAAACAGAACAAGATGGACTTGAAAGGGGATACAAAAAGTCTGTTTCAGTGAGGGGGGGGGATGGCTGCGGTGGTCCCAGCGGTCCCCACAGAGACCTAGGGGCGAGTCTCAGCCTTGTCATACTCCGCTCTTCTCCTCCTCCACTCCCCACACCAGCTCCTCCACCTCCCCCCCCCCTCCCCACCACCACCCCTGTTCTGCCCACGGAAAACGTCGATAGCAGGCTGCTGGTGCCGAGGTCTCTGGTGGACACTAGCTCATTCTCCCGGCATCGACAGGCCCGCCAAATCAATATTTAGTTCCCCACTAACAAGCTGCCTCGGGGTCTGAGAGAGAGAGAGAGAGAGAGAGAGAGAGAGAGAGAGAGAGAGAGAGAGAGAGAGAGAGAGAGAGAGAGAGAGAGAGAGAGAACGCAGGACAGTGGGAGATGGCAGAGAGAGACAGAACAGGGACTGAGAGCTGTCCAGCTAGAAGGGAAAAACATGGATTCAGTAGTGTTGTGTGTGTGTGTTAGTGTGGGAGGGGGAGAGGAAGGTGGAAAGGTCAGGAGAAGATCTGGGGAACAAGAGAACAGTGTCTGGTGTGTGTCGTGGTGCGGAGGCGACGCATGAGTGCCCGCGGCAGCCGCTGACAAGAACACAGACAAGAGACACACACACACACGCACACACGCACACACAATCGACACTCTCAATCATACACATATCACAGCGAGCAGACGTTGACAGCACTCGAGTAAAGCTCCAGCAGAGCACTCACAGATGAGTGGCTGTGCACACAAAGAGTCACTCACACACGCACATAAATATATATATACACACTGTGAGGATGTAGTTTCTTTGTTTTATCTTTTGCATCATTGTTTTTTTTTTTTTTCTCAGAGGCAGGACACATTGGTGTGGGAACAAACAATTCATCCTCCATTTACAGTGGTGGAAACTGATGCACAAATCTTTCTACACTGAAGACACAGCAACAGCAACACGTCTCTAGTGGCTGAAATATTTGGTGTGATACATAATCAAGACCAAAAATGTCACTCCATTTTGGAAATTCATGCACCATCTAGCAAATAAGCTTATCATTCATACAATTAATTATTTTTAAGCTGAATTATAAATTAAAAAAAAATTAATATTTCCTTTTAGGCAATTTCTCTATAAAACACAATATTTTCTTCGGTAACAATAACAATATACTGTTTAGTTTATTCAGGAATCTAAACATCTGATCATTTGTAAATCACAGCAGGGAAACTCCCCACTTATTACGAAAAAATAATAATACAGTAATAACATTTTTTATTTATTTGCAAGAATTATTTTGATCATTTAACTTTCACTATGTCACCGATACTGAGTGAGTGGCAGAGAAAGGTATAAAATAGTGTTGGAGTGATGAGTTAAACATAATCCTTTTTATTTATATAAGACAATAAAGATCAAACTCTGGTACTATTACACTGGTAATTAAAATCTCATGGACATTTTTTGTGAATTTGATGTTTTTAATTAAAGAAATGCTCCGATTCAATATATTTTTGTTACCATAAACACTGAAAGTAAAATTTAAAAAAATCTCTTCCAAATTCCTCTTGCCTTGATACTTCAGACAACACCTCCTTTACAAATCTACACCTCGACTAAGAGCTGTGTGAGACTGGAAATTCATTTTACAACTAGAAGGGCACTCGGAGAGCGCAGACCTCTGCCAAGGCCATGCTCTTTCCTGCAATGTTAATGAAAGTGAAAAATAATTTGTGTATCTTCCCTATGATTTCGATCTGCTCTATTTAATGCTACACACTTGCACCAGGTTTCATGAAAATTGTGTTAGTAGTTTCTCCGTTATCCTGCTGACTGACAAACAATCCGATACCAAAAGCACAGCCTCCATGTAGAGAAGAGAGGCTGCTTATATATTGTGTATGTGCAGGAAAGAGTAACTTGTGTGATCATTATTGCAGATTTGTGAGCCTGACCTTCTGCTGGAGGACGTGGTTGAGGTGGTCGAGCCACTCCTGGTCGCGTGAACTCTCTGAACGGGCCTCCGCCCCCTGCAAACACAATAGCAAATACAGACATTTCAATGACGGGATGGGAAGAATTTTTGATAAAAATGTGAACATTTCAAGGGACTAGAGCTACTTGACATTTGTAGAGAGAACCTTCCGCTGTATCTTTAGATTGGCCTCTGTGAGTCTCCTGCTTAAGGGCAGAATTGCAGCATCGCACCAGCGAGGACCTTGAAGAAGCTCTCTGGAGACTCAGTGGCGAGGTACGCCGGTATACGTTTGCATGCTACTCATGTATAAAGACCTTACAGAGCGATAGCCTTGTTACTGCTAATGAACAGACAGAAAGGCGACTGCATGGCCATGTACACCTCAGCACTAATGCGTTACCTCGCCCCCTTCAAGCCCTAGGTGTTGCTGCTTGAAATGATGTGACGAGCCTTGTACCGCCTCGCGGGGACGCGGGGAGGGCAGCGGGGAGACTGAAGAGTGTGTGGCTGAATCTAAAAGTCCCTGTACTCACAGAATCCCGGACCTCACGGGTGCTGGGCTGTGAAGTCTGGGACCGCGAGGGCTGTCCAATGCCACGAGTCCACAAGGGGGCTCATGCAGACTTTATGTGAACTTCGGGTGCTACCTTCACCTGAGGGCTCTGAAGATCACCCAATATTCACAGCAATAGTCAAACGTTGAAACCTGACCAGCTATGTTTTAAGGGCCTTCAGCAGAAAAAAATATCAGCAATACCAATTCTGAGCTATTTATAATCATGCAAATGTATACGGTAATCACACAGTGCCTATAAATCATTATATTATCTCTATTGTTTTATCTAATTTGATTACACATGTGTTGCATAAATTCCCAATGTGGAAACAATTCAGATCCATAAATGAAAAATATAAAATCCATCAATATCTTGTCACTACCTTATTTGTGTATTTGATGCTCCATGGTCTTGTTTTTTTTTTTATTTTGATTTTTTTCATTTGAACTTTTGTAACACAAAAAGCAGTGTGCTCTTTCTTCCGGAAAAATTCAAAACAATGCAAAAAGATAGTTAATGGCCAGGCGGGGACAGGTATAATGTTGGCATTGTACGAGTAAGGGCTGACATTTGGATTAAGCATGTGTTTCTACCTGGTGATCCCCTGCCTTCCTGGTACCCCCTTTGTGTGATCTTTGGCGATCGTAATTGGTCCAGGCTAATTTCAGTGCAGGCCAAATTGTGCCTGATGCTCGGAGTAAGTGAGAAGTAAAGACCGGGGTGGGGAGTGTGTGATTATATTAGAGGAAAGAAAAAGAGGGTGGGCCTTCTTGTGACTACTGCCTTCAAGCCTCCTGCAGGGGCGAACGCGCTGTGTGAAACAGTGCATGTGCGTGAGAGTGAGTGTGCTTACCCACCCTTGGTAGATATATAACAAAGCACTGACCCTCCATCAAACATTAGGTGCAATACAAACTGGCCTGGCAATTACAGCCTTATTACATCTGGATCATTAACTCCACAACAAGTTGCCAGGGGAGCCTGGAGCTGCTCGGCCCTCTCTGGTCCTCTGTTGCACGCAACGGAATGAACGGAGGCAAATAACACTGTGCAGCGTGATACATGTGTGTAAGCATGTGAGGAGCGAGAGCACTTATGTTTGAACGCACTGAGACTCCTTCGTTTGCATCTACATACATACATCACATTGATTCTGTGTGCGTTTGTTTGTGTGCTTGGTTCTAAGGGGAGCAGGTGTAAGTATTTTCTTTGACTTTTAAAAGCTATGAAAATCAACTAATGAATTAGAAATAGAAAAAGCAAGTGAGCGAATACCCCATTCCCATGAAATAGCAAAAAAAGGTACTTCCGATGCTGTGCTGTCCATAACTACAGAACCAGCTACATAAATAGGCAAGTCGCAACCACATTTCTGTTCAGAAGAACACCGCAAGCAGAGGCCTTTGGAGAAAAAAAAAAAGATGGCCGTCATTACACGAAGGTCATCTATTCCCCAAATTCTTCTAAATTACAACCACGAGCCTGGAATAATTTACTAAGCAAAAATATGATACGCCTGAAATCCAAACATTGATTTCAAAACCAAGCACCACAATGTTAAAAAAAAAAACTCTGCAAATATTGTTGGCAAGAGAAGCCTACGAAAGTAAAGAAACGTAGGGATGTTGGCGATGGAGAATTCTCATTTAAAGGTAAAACACGAAGAGTAAAAACCAATCCCATTAAGCCCTGAGTTCTCATTCAGCACACTGGTATCACACAACCAAGGGAATACATGAATACACATGCTGTGTGCTGGACTTGTTGAAGACTGCTGGGAAACCATGAGAACCTCATGAATGCATGCACATCCACAAGCAAACATTGTGTCACCAACCAACCTCCATTAACATTGTGGGTATTCGTAGGACACATATCCATTTTTAAATACACACAACTAAGTTCAGGTAACTACTAACTAAAATCTTCACACGCTTCCATAAAGGTCTTTTAATGAATCGAGCAAGAGTTTGAATTATTGCACATGTGAAATAACCCCCGTTTCTCCACGATAACACACCCTCCGTTAACAAACAAACCCATCTATTTACGACATTCACTCACGGCTAAACTATTAACCTCACTGTGACACAACATTTACAATTCCCCTGGCGGGCGCGCGCATTTTCAATCATGTACGAATGCTCAATTAACAAAACGGGGGAAAACGACACCCGCCGTGCCGGGGCACCAAGCGGCGCGGCATTAACAGACGGTAATATCACAGGAGAAAAACAGGGGTGAGGGTGGTGTTTTTTTACACGCGGAGGTTTCAGCTCCGATGAGGGTGACTTTTCGTCAAGTGAGAAACCGTTCCCTGTCATCTCCTGGGTGGAGCCGGGCTGCAAAGGGCTAAAATTGGTTTCAAGTGTGAGTAAGTGCCTGGAGCGCCCTCTCTCATCTTGTGATAGATGGGAGGAAGTCCCTGGGGATGGGAGGCTGATTGTAACATGGGATTGCTAATTGATGACATAGCTGGTTATGATCTATGGTGGAGAAAGGGCCCACCAAGTTGGGGGGGGGGAAAGTGTGAAACTCAGACTTTTGAAGGCGTCCGACAGTCAATAGCGAGGATTTTTCGCTCAATGACTGCTTTCGGCTGGAATGAAAGAGTTGCACTCACTCAACGTGTGCTGTATTATATCTTACATCAAGTCGACAGGTGCTGCAGGTGTTGACAGCTTTTTGATCTTGTCGAGAGCGAGAACACCGGCTTTAAACACGAAGCCGCATCCTTTCTCTATTGCACTGCAATTTACTTCCCGACTTACTAGTGACATATCTTGGTGCGTGGTTCACCTTTACTGTGTTCAACCTTGCTTACTTGCTAGAATCCATCTACCCATCGATAGGAGAAGCAGAGATTTCCAGCTGAATACAGTTAGATACCGCTGAAATAAACGACGATCAGAAGGATTGTGTTCCTCAGTATTTCTTCGACACCAACGCCGATCTACAGCCTTTGAAGGTGTCTGATATTGTACTTCAAGCCCGGTGGACACCCTGACAAACACCTACGCCAACAAGAAAAGGCCAAAGTGATTGTAGTATCTCACTAAGTCTCAATTGACAAAGAAGAATACCCAAAGCACCAAAATGTTATTGATGTTATAATGTCTTTCACAGTCTTCTGGTGCAATCACTAAGCAAAAACCCCCACAAAACTTTTAGAATATATTGGAAATTTTACAGTACAGAAAATCTATTACAGGTACGTTCGGTGCTCTGGGCGTCTAAAATGCGATATAGATCCTAAAAGTTGGTGTTTATATGAAATGTTGACCTAGTGTCCCTCGGTCTTACCTGGTCAGTGTCCATTATGTCTGCGAGATCATACTCTGACATATTGAGGATGGAGGCAGCGATGGACTTGGCTTTGATCATGGACTTGGCCGAGAGGCTGCCCTTTGCTGCCACGGCGTTGGCCTGCCTCAACCTCCTCCTCTTCATCAACTGCTGCTTGACCTCTTGAACGTCTAAAAGTATTTCACTGGCCAGGGCCTGAAGGAAGAGGAGAAGAAGGAATAAAAAAAAAAAAATAGAAAAAGAAGAGAGATGATGAAATGGATACAGAAAAAAAACAAGAGGGATAGCGCTGGCTGGCAGATGAATAAATGAAATTGATCAAGCATGCACCAGAGAGGCCTAGTACATTATGGAGGAATATTGAGTTTGACACAGTCAGATTCTCTTCGGTTTCGCCTCACGCTTCCCTGTAGAAATGTGGACCAGAGGGTTTGTTGCCCTGTCGATTGAAAGCTGAGGGAACACAGCTTTGATACCAAACGTACCCCAAGTTTTGCTAAAATCTCCACGGACGCAGAATCACGCATCAGAGAGGGAAAGACAGAGAGCTACTGAAAATACAGCCATTCATTTATTTATTTGCTTTCTGAATGTCTCACAGTACAACAGGGCAGCATAACACTGTTAATAATTAAGCTACGAGGGGCCGTTTCAAATGGTGCCCGGGTGAATGGCAAGCGAGACGAGGAAGGCCGGGGATGGCACAGTTGTCGGGCACTAAATGGGAGTTTGCTCTAAATACAGAGAGACAATTAAATGTTAAAACTGCCACTGTACACGAGAAAGTCAATAAAGTAAACTCCCCTTTGCTTCATTTTGAGCTTATTGATCGAGGCAATAATCTTCTGTATCATTCCCTTGTAAGCCTGCTGAAAAGCTGACCTTGGAATAGATGGTCAGATGAGAGAAAGCTAGAGACAGGAGAAGTCCGTGTACACACACACACACAAAACACACAACAGAACAACAACAACAAAAAAAGTACAACTTCCTCTTGGACAATACACGATGTGGCCAAGCGAGAAGTACAGTGTGTGCGCACATAAAAAAAAAAGTACAAACACACGAAAACACTCAAGTGCATTACAGTAACAAGGGTAATCACACGTGAACAGTGTTGAATTGCGGCAAACATCTCCACTCGTCTCTCTTAATTTCACACAGGTGGACCAGGTGCAGTTTACAAAGCAAGTGGTGGTTCTCACAGGAGAGTAGCGAATGACTGGTCGGAGGCTCGCTGCCGCGGTGTGCCGAGCGCTGCAAATTTTCGATTAGCAACATCAAATATACACAAGCAAGAGCGGAGACATTCAGGAATCCAAAGGACACGTGCAGGAAAAACCAACCAAGATCGCGTTATATAAAAACCCATACAGACTGAAACAAAAACAACGGCTTATATAAATCAGCTCACGCTGTTTTTTTCCAACTCAAATCCTCGAGATAACAGTGGGAGCAGTTTAATTCAATTGATCTTCAAATCCCGTTTCATAGGTGGCCCACGTCGATTGAGCAGTAAAGAGGAACGAGCAGAAATCATAACCGTCGTCCACCTCCGAAATGAAGGAAGGCAGCTTGGGCTCTTTTAGGTGATCTGAGAGCTGTGTTTACCCTAAAGGAAGACACAGCTCATTAACTAACAGTCGGCGATCCTATTCTTTTATTTACAGCCTAATAGATATTCACTGTCACTAGTCAAGGGTTACATTCAATTGACCTAAACCCTGCATGTGGAAGAACCCAGAAAGAGATTAAGGGGTGAATTTATCACTCATTCTCAGCCCTGGGAGAGACAAAGGGTGGGAGGGGGATATGCAAGCATTCATGCGCACACACACACACACACACACACACACACACACACACACACACACACACACACACACACACACACACACACACACACACACACACACACACACACACACACACACACACACACACATACAAGGAAAGTGTTGTGTCCGTGTGCGTTTGCAGAGAGCTCTTCGCCTGGCTAGTACACAATCACAATTGCCAAAGGAGCAATTTAGGCAGGACGAGGATTAGGGCATAGAGATGGGGATCAAATGAGCAGCAAAAAGATATCCTCCTTAATAACTAGCTACCTCTGAACCTCTTTACACACATGAGGACACAAAGGGCCGTTCAAAATCATAAAGAGCAGAGCGGGAGGAAAAAAAATGCTTTCATTTTGTTAGATTAGGCAGCCACTGATGTAAAAACCTGCTGTTTACAGTTGTTCATAAACCCTACAAACTTGAGTAAGATCTTTAATTATGTAAGCACCTTTTATGGAACAGGTATATGAAAGGCCTATACCTAATTCAAGTTATTACAAATATATTAGTAAAACTCTGCACAATCTTGCAAGGATGACAAGCCAAAATATTCTTAACAAGAGAACTACTGGTACCTTTAGTGTGTGTGTGTGTGTGTGTGTGCTGTGGTGTGGAGTAGTCACTGCATGCAGGGCCACTGTTTAGCAGTTCAACAGCAGTACTTACAGCCTGGGGCGTGTGCAGGGGCCAAAAGGGTTTGCTGGCACACAATAAAAAAAAAAATCACACACACACACACACACACACACACACACACACACACACACACACACACACACACACACACACACACACACACACACACACACACACACACACACACACACACACACACACACACACACACACATGCGCAAAGAACAAAAAAAAAACAAGCTCATAAAGACACACAGACACATCTACACAGAAACACAGAAACAGAAACACACACACACACACACACACACACACACACACACACACACACACACACACACACACACACACACACACACACACACACACACACACACACACACGCACACACACACGCACACACACACACACACGCAGCCCTCCGGTCCTGATCAATACATGACAAGAGTAAATCTCCTCCGGACGTCAGGCAGTCCAATCAAAGGGCTCGGTGTTCTTATAGGGAATCACAGGAGCCAGGGGGGGAGGCAAACAATGGTGTGAATCCTCAACAACAACACAATGGCCCCACCAGCCTTGGGTTATGGGAATGGAGGCGAGGAGTTACACCAGCGTGAACTGGATTTCTATGCATTTCTGTGCACGTGTGCTTTCACATGTCTCCTTCATTATATAAATGTGCCTGTTCAGATGTGTGAAAGAAATCAGAGGTTAGGAAAAGGAAACGAGACAAAACACATGCTATCTACCTCCAGTTGTCATTAGCTGCAAGTGAGTCACACAAGGATAGTGAATAGCATCAGTAAGTTTGAATATTTCTGGATTAAGGTGACAAAAGCAACGCACAATTGCCGTATCCATGATCCTCCATTTGATTTATGTGTGTGTGCAAATACACCCGCCATCACTATCTATCTCTGCCAAGCTGTTTCCTCCTTTGACAGACAGGTGTCAGCCCAACAGAGTTGATGGACAGTCTTTATCAGTCTCTGCCAGACACACACGCGGACCGACACAGACACACAAACACTCAAGGTGATGGATTAGGCCTGGACAAAGACAACGGTGCCCATTACCCTTGGGCACACAACATTCTAACAGTGGTGGCCCGTGTCTCCCTATGTGTTGGAAGAAAGTCCAAATGCATAATGGCATGCACACACACACACGCACACTACAAGTCAATGCATCTATCTGCTGACAACTATGAGGGATCCGCTTCTGGTTCAGGCTAAGCAAGGCAGTGCTGACGTCCTTCCCCGAACTGCTACTGGGGGATCCTGAGCCTTGCCACCTTGCCCAGGCCAGGTGGGATGTGGAATCCCTCAAGTGTGTTCGGGGTTCTAGGTTTCCTCCCAGTTCGACATTCCCAAAAATACATCCACCGAGAGCCAAGCTGACGTCAGGATGGGATGCGTGAACCATCTCCACTGGTTTCTTTCGATGCAAAGGAGCGACGGTTGTAGTCTGGACTCCTTCTAGATATCCGTATCACTACCTAGACCTTGAGGTTGACTTGTAGTCTGGTACATTGCTTGCATCCTTGGTGACGCCACATTAGTTCACTTGTTGATTTCATTCTCCATCCACAATGACTGCAGCCTGGGAAGCAGAGCAGCTTGTCCACAAACCGCAGGATTGGTGGTTCAATTCCATGTCAAAGCATCCTCGAGCAACGACACCGAACTTCACTTTCTCCTGATGGTTCGTGTCTGGCGTAGGTGAGTGAGAGGCAAACTGTAAAGCAGTCCATGTACCTCCACGTATGAACAACACTCGTGAGCTACGTGAACACCTTCACTAGTGACAGCGACTCGCTGTGCGGCTTCGGGGCCGATCCACTGAACAATTACCTCGACCACATAGGTACTCTCATCCTAACCGGTGTGCACGCTACTGAAGCTCACCGTCTAATGAATTCATCAGACCTACATCATCTGTATAAAGCAGTTATACAATCCTGAGGCTCTCAAACTGGACATTCGTAACTCCTTGGAATAAAGACTCAGCTGTCACTGCTGTTATATAGTTATTGCACTCATTCCAAATTTCAAGACGTCCCAGGGGACCCATTGAAAAACCTTCTAAGAGCATAAAAAACAAGCAAGCTGGATGGCTACCAACTCCATGTAACAAGGCCTGCCTCCCCCTTCCTATGTCTTTTGTAAGTTTGCCAGAACCTCTCTGAAGAAATGCCTTCAGAGCTGTGACTGCAGAGGGCCTCATCCAGACTTTCCCAAAAAACAAGACCACTCAGGTTCACATGAGACAGGCTGTTCCTCCCAATCCATGTTTCCACGCCAAGTTAGTGTTGAACTCCATCAGGATCCCAACCAGAGACGCAAACAAGACTAGATTCTCTTTTTTACTGTTTTTGGCGCAAACAGTCAAACAGTCAGATAACTCGCTCTCAATGATACACGCTCCTGTATAAACATTGAACAACCCACTCATTCTCTGGGGGAAATGGCGAGACATTGACGCTCCACTGGGGGCTTGAGTGTATTTCCATAATCAGCTGGAGTAACTCTGGAAGAAAGAGTCCAGAGCCTAGAGTGGATGCCGTGCATGGAGGCGAGTCCATAGACTGTAAAAAGGAAGTGGAAGGAGTCAGTAGCCCCTTTTAGACAGACGATTGTGCCATAATGGCGGAAAGGTGAGTCAAAATCTGCCGCGAACCGGAGCGTTTAGATCAAACTGGTTTCCGTGTTTAGATAGCGCCCCGGCTTTGCGGAACGAGTGAGACTTTTCGTGTTTTCCGCCTTGGGTGCTCGGATCGTTAAGATAGCATGCCGTATCACCTTGTCTCGCCACTGAGACAGCAACGGAGGTAGTCACTGCATCAGAGGCGTAAAATCCTGTTACGCCTTTCCGCCTCTGCAAGCGTTTAGGCATTTCCACACCACTTTTCAGAACCGCCTGAGTCCTGTCTACAGTATCTAGTTGGCACAGAACCACAAGGGAGGTGCCGTTGTGTTACCAATGAGCCTTTTTACGTTTACAGGGGTCAGCATGCCAAGGACTCTGCCTTCACCTTTTGCCCAATTAACAATGCACTTACCATTGCTGGCAGTACACCCACACTGTATCATTACAATTCATAGGTGAAGAACTTGCAGGAACACCACACAATACAGGTTTAGGACGAGATAGATGACTTCACTAGACTTTGACCCATTGCCCCTTTCATACAGTACCTTGATGAAAGAATGAAGCTGCTCCAGCTGGGAGTAGGCTTGGCCTAGCTGTCTCTGAAGCTTGTCCAAGGCACGGGAGCTCTGCTGGGTCAACCCCTCCATTTGCTGAGTGGCTGTCTGTTCCAGTGCAGCCAAAGCCTGCTCACCGGCTCCCACACGAGCCTGCAAGGCATGCATGCGCTGCTCCTGTAAAGAAACATAGCAGGCAGACGTGGTGAGCTGAAGACAAACAATCTTTAGAAAGTAGATTCCATGTGAGAGGTTTGTGGCAAGAAAGACAATTGTAGAATTGTGTTTATTTGGAATTTGCTGAGGCCTTGTGGTAGTGTTTAATCATAAAGGGATATTGAACGGGTTGTAGTGACCACGGCCGACTCGTGATGACCCTCTTCTCCCCCTCAAACAAGTGTGTGCTTTGAGACTCAACTCATATCTGTGCAGAAGACCAGCGAGAAAGACATTATACTCTCAGTATGTTTGGAGGTTCTAACAGAATCTCTGTGGTTTGAAGTTCACTGGTAGTAGTAGCTTTATCGTCATTATATTGAGGGTCAGACAACAATATTCTACTTTATTTTATAGTTTCGGTTTTAGCTGAATAGGAGTTGTGTTAATTTGTTGCCGATGAAAAGCAAATATCTCTATTAGCGATGCTTTGTTGCTATTATTCAAATATTGTTCACTCCATATGATACTGTTCCAAGGAGAATTGGTTATTTCTTACCTTTTTTTCCAGCTCTTCCTTCAGTTTTTTACAGGAGGCCTCATTCTGGCTTTTCTCTGTTGTTGCAACATTCAGTCTCCTCTTAAGAGAATCTACTAGGGACTTCCTGTTGGTGGCCTCCTCTGATAAGGTCTTCACCTGTAGAGTTGAAGCAGGGAAACAGCATTTTTAGTCCTCCGGGAGATGGAATATGGGGGAAGCACTGCAGGACCTTATTTTCTTTGTCAATACTACCAAGAACTGTGCGTACCTTCTTCTCCAGCTCCTCCACCTGTCCACGGTAACTCTTCTCCATCTCCTGCAGGAACTTCAGCCTCGTCTTTAAGTCCTCCACCAGCTGCCTCTTCATGCTCACATCTCGCTCCGTGTGGCTCGCCCTAGAATGACGGGAAAAAAACCCAAAACAAAATCACTGCCACAAAAATATGTCATAAAGTATAAATACGTGTGCATTCTACACAGACATCCACATAGAGTATCTGCACAGCAGAGCAAAGACAGACGCACACTGAGACCGACACATGTGAACACACATAAAGCTGGCAGGCACAGTGTCCCCATGCAGCGCATCAGGCATGACAGCTCATTATGACAACTAAATACACTGGCATGCTGTTTGGGTAAGTGGAGCGGGGGGGGGGGGGGGGGGCAGGCGAGTGGGGGAATAAGGATGCATATATAATTCTAACTGGCATATATTAGAACAAGTGCTCTGGTGGGGAATGCCGCACTAAGGGGGACTGGGGAGTCCTTTTTGACAAACGGCATTTCAAATCGGCAGTGACACTACTTGAAAGACTGTAATCAAGTATTTAAATGTTTATTATTTCCAGCTCTGCGTTACACCAGTCCCATATAAAGAACACGTCAGCAGGGGAGACCCGGCTCGGGAAAGATTGATTATGAAGGGAATACGTTCTAAAAAATATTGTTTGTTTGTACTGCGCTGACAATACTTCCCTAAAGAGAGGCAGTGTCTCTGTATTGCGAGCTGTTCATGTCTTAACTGTTGCAAACACGCGCCGTGTGTCACTTCCGATTTTGACAGCGCGCCGTATTGACACGTTTAATTTTCCAGCATCGCGATGCCTCGTATTAAACGGGCTCAATATGTTAGTATGTTTTATTCTGTTTTCATAAAAAGGCAAATATGAGGCATTTCTCATGGTTATCTACTCCTTGGGGAGTTAGAACAAATAGAATAAAGATCATAAGGATGCAGTTAATTAAAAGGGCTTTTTGCCGTTTTTTTCCCTTTTATTTCAAAGATGTAGTGGATCTCTTAGCTCCCCACAAATCACGCCTTGTGTGTTTTGAATAAACAGATGACGAAACGTTGGAGCAAATGCTTTCGTGTAAGTAAATGTCCCTGCCTCCCTAGGTGGATGGATGCCTGAGGGCAGACTGGCTAAATAAATGTGAGCTTGTCCTATTGGAGTGACATTAAATTAAATGAGAGGAGTCTAGCCTGGGGTCTTTGGGGGGAAGTAGCGCTGGCTGGTTACCCCATGGATTTGGCCATTAATGAGAAAACCCAGACTTAAAGACTGGGAGCAGCAATAATAGCCCCAGCCAGCTCCCTCTGTCCCAATGCTAATGGCAATTAGATCGACAACATTTATTTTAGATGTTCTCTTCCCCTGCACCCCAAAAAGAATAGAGGATAAAAAAGAATGAGGGATATACGCCGCTTCTGCCGGAGCGTGTGATCTCTATTTATGAGTGTTAGTGGGGAGAGAGAAAGAGAGCCTCCAACTGTATTCCAATCACTCACACGTTTGTTCCCTTTGTTCTGAGCTTGTTGGCAATATTGTTCATCAAACATGCGTGTATTGTAATGATAACAGTCAGTGGTCTGAAGTGTGCGTGTGCATAAGAGAAAAAGCGGGAGCGCACCGTTTCTGTGTATGTTGTTAAGAATGAGGCGCGGGTGGACGTTTCATGTGGCTGATAGACAACAGGGCTAAAGATGAAAGAAGCAGCTTCATAAATAAGGCAGGGCCATAGTGCCGGATATTGACTGAGGACATGCCGGTATACTTTGAAATTCATTTCTCCCCCCCCCATCTCTTCTTTAAGGCGAAGCAGCCTTGCTCCCCGTGTGTGTGCTGAGATGTATATTTCAGAGACGTCTAGACATGTCTTTCATTCTGAGAAGGGGTCCCTCCATGGAGGCAAACGGAGAGGTAGGCAAGAAGAGATGGCGAGTTACATGTGTGTGTGTGTGTGTGTGTGTGACAAGATCCAGAGGAGAGGCTGAGGCTGTCGTGGAAGCTGGGCTGAGGGATGTTCACTCTGTCTCGCTGTGATCCGCTGCGCTTCGGTCACACACAAACACACACCCGCTGTGATTGTACACATGCCTCGGATGCATTATTGAGAACGGCAGGCAGAGGACACAGCATACTAGACAAAGAGAACGAGAAGGAAGGAATGCCAAGTTGTTCTTTTGTACCTTTCCCCTCGGTTCTAAGATGAGATCCTAATGCGGAATGATGATGTGCGCCCTTACACAACGGCTGTTTAAATCTCCAGCACTTTTCCCTGAGTGAATTGTTTATAGCTGTGCGTTCTGACTATGCAACGCGGCCGAGCGCTACAGTAGGTGAACCATGTAACTCATTAGGGCTTGTGGCCCACAGGCCAGAGTGATGCTGTGTGGGTTTTAGTGTCATGGGCCAAAATGGTCCCTCCTGCGGCACACAAACAATCAATACGCTGCTTTGATCAGCACTCCGCATCAGCTACCCACATAAGCAACGCCGCACTACATGACACACAAGACACCCACACGCTCGCATGTGCGCACACACTAATTTCTTCAGTAATTATTTTTTATTTCACTCGCTCGCGAGAACATGCATAATTTCACAAGTGATTCACGCAAGGGGGGAGAGGCATGCCTAAGTGGAGTGCAGCAGACAAGAGTGCTGCCACACGGTGGAATCAAACACTACAGATGGGAGCTGCAGAGGATGTGCAAACACGCAGACGGACAGACACGCGGGGAGACGGAGAGACAAAGACGGAGAGAGGGATGCGGAAGGAGGGAAAAAAAAAAGGGAAAGTAAGAGCTGTACTGCAGAGGAGCCGATACAAAGAAAGACAAAGAGAACAAAGTCGTACTAATGAAGAAAAAAGAGGTGTGAAACTAACTTGTCCTGGAGCTGGCGGAGCTTGTCCTCCTTCTCCTGGAGTTGGCCTCGCAGGGCTTTGTTAGCCGCCACCTGCCTTGTGACCTCCGCACTTGCACTCTGGGGGGAGGGCACAGAGTGTGTGTGTGTTTGTTAATGTGTTTGAGTGTGTGTGATAGGGAGGGGGGAGGTTTTTCACGACACGGCTGATGACAGGTCAGGCACAGCATGCCTCCTCATTATAGTTACAGCGGGAGGGTGGAAGGTGCTAAAAGAGGTTAAGAGGAAAGTAGTATTTTTTTCAAAGTGGATGAGATAAGGGGAAGGGGAAAAATAACAATGTATACACCTATAGCTATACATATGGAAAAAAAAAATGACTGGAAAAATGAATCCAGCAACATTTAGTTGATATAATAAATATTAATATTCTTTTTTTTCTTGTATATCTCTGCACTGCGACACATTAAGACGCCGCGGCTCACGATGACAGCTTGACTTCTGATCATTTGCGTGATGGATATTTGAACGTGCACGTTCACTCTGGTTTAAAGGGCCCCGCGTCTCTTGTGGGAACCGCAACCAGCGCAAGCTTTTGACAATGCGCTCGCTCCGTGTGTGCACCCCCACGGTGCATCCCTCGCCTCTCTCTTCTGCTGTCACCTGACATGACTTCTTCGGCTGTGTGTAATGACAGCGGCAATCTGCTCGGTGACACTGATGAGCTGGCTGCAGAGGAGGTGAGAATGCCGCGGTACCGCTCACACCTCATTCCCTATGATGTAGGGCATGTCTCGACTGTTATTCCCCATTTCTCATCCTTCTGACAGGTACTCCCTAATAAGATCAAATGATAAGAAATGCTAATTCATGTCGAAATCACATGCAATTTCAGGTGATGTTGAGTGTAAATTGAAAGGCTCCGTTTTGAAAAAAAAAAATAAAAAATGTTATATTTTGCTATAATTCGAAAGTTAAAGTGTTTCTAATCTCCACAAGGGAAACGGGGAGTTAAAACCAGTGAGGCATTAAAGAAATATTGATAATAAAATATCAGGGTCAAACACATGAATGCATGTGTATTCCAACAACAACATTAGACTGTTAGATGCTGCATAATAAATATAATAAAATGTTTAAAAAAAAGAAGGAAATTCTATCTGAAATGTGTAAAATTCATAAACTACATTTTCTTACTTTTGTATCTTTTGATAAATATTCTTTTGAACAGCAATATAAAACAGGAATATCCTCTCTTTCACTTTTACACTTTTTTACAAGACCTGGTCAGACACCATCAAGTAACAGCAGCAACAAAAATACATTACATCATACAGTGCATTAGCAAGGCATCAAGCTTCGTAGTGCACAAAATTGGAAATGAACACAATCCTTAATACCATCATCCTATTAAGAGATTTGTCTCATAAGCCGTGCACGATAAGACAAAGCATGAGGGCCATTCATTAACCCCAGAGTTCTCCTCCGAACTCCTAACCACTAACCTTAAGTCTGGTTTGAAGTTGTTTGACCTCAGCCTCCGGGGTCTGGGGGCCCGGATTAGCTGGGGCCGGCGTGGTCCTGCACTCGCAGGAGGACTCCACGTTTACTGCTACGGTTTGCTTAGGGAATGTGATCTGCTTCCACTGCTCCAGCTCCATCTCCAGAACCTTTTTCTGCTGCTCCTTACCGGCCAGGTCAGAGGTCAGCTTCTGCAGACCGACAGACAGAATTGGTGGTCTCTGCTAGTGCTAATGATACTTCAACTAAAAACAAAAAGTTTTGTCCACTGTTATCAAACCAAGGACAGCTATGGTTTTGTGTCAAGAGTTACAGTAAAAGTAACAGGAGACATGATGATACATTAACTTGTCTAATCCCAGCTTCCTCTGCTTTAAAATGCAAAAATATATTACCGGTGTGAGAAAAGATTGAAATTTAAATTCACGTGGCATGAATATGATAGATGCAGAGACGAAAATAAACAGTATGTCAAAAAATACTGTATACGTTAGCAGCAGGAGGGCTGCGGGCTCTGCTTTAATATCTAGTCTGTGATAAATCTCCTTTTTTATGCTAATTAGGAGACGGATGATGCCGTAGTCTGGTCAATGGGGCCTAATTCTCACTGTGATTGGCATGCATAATAAAGCCATCCTGCAGAAACAGAGAGCACTCTGGGACAGAGGGAGTTCAGCAGTTGGTGAGAGGTTGGGGCGAGAGTGATGAACAATAATGGCACCGGCTGATCACGACGGACAGTGTATCAATGATTCTAAACTTAAGCGTCTGAGGTGAACACTTTTAACCACACGTGTGCGTGTCGGAGTTGGAAAAAAAAAATCTCTTTGCCTGCTTACTCAGAAAATATGGGGCAGAAAAGAGTCTGTTTGGTTCAATACTGCCACAATTAGCTGACCTGGTATCATTTCAAACATCAAGAATGCTTAATGGCACAAACGGGAGACATGACACATGATGCTGCGCACATGGGCTAAATGCTGGAACACACACACACACACACACACACAAACAGAGAGAGAGACACACACACGCACACCACCAAGTGAAACCGCAGATTCCCGGGGGTTTGATCTCTGCTCTGCATACATGGAGGTTATTGATATCTGGTTGCTGGCTGACACCTTTTAATAGAACCCCTCTTGTTTTAGGTTTCCTCTGTCCTGTTGTAGACGCACACGCCGTCTCCCCGGAGGGTGGGAGAGAAAGAAGTAGAAGTGAGAGAAAGGGAGGAGTGGAGGGCGCAGAGCGAGGCTGCACGAATTAGGAACGGCATTGATGACACTTCCTGTAAGACGGGCTTTGATTTCACGGGACATTTTCAGCCCTGGTGAGAGATGACACTGGCCTGGGCTGATATACTGGTGCTCCATTAGGCTGGAAGAGAGGACCCCCCCCTCTCTCTCCCTCTCTCCCTCACTGATACCTTTCCAAGTGGCACTCAATCATTAGCAGGATAAATAAGGAAACAGAGGCTTCTGAAATAGCTACACAAAGTGAATTTGTGGACATGCATCAACCAAGAGAAACACGAGAGCGATGTCTTACTGTAAAAAAAAAAAAAACTCTTGCATGTGATTTGATGTGCAACCATCATGAAAATTTAAATAATGTCTGGAGCTTTTTCAAAGCGGTTGTGTCTGTTGCAGCCACTAATCCTGTGATAATCCCGGCCCCTTACATGTTAGAGGAGGGTTGAAACACTCGGCACATAAAGAGATAAGGCCGGTAAATGTGCGAAGGCAAAGTCACCGTACACCGCAAAGTGAAGCAAACGGGAAAGCAATGACTGTGGTGAGGTAGATAATCCGGGCAACCCAGTGATCCTGTATTCGGATGATACGCTTGACTAGCACTTTTCGTCAAGAGCCAGACTTGGAAACAGGAAGGTATGTTAACCTGTCAAGCTTCTTGTGCCACTTTACAGGGATGCTTTCAGTTCATTACAGCTCGAGTATTATTTTCGTAGGTTTGGGCCTTAATTTCTAACAGTAATAATAACATCTCAAACTTAAAAAATGTGGCCATATTCCCAGATCTGGATGTTAACTGTGGGGATATGGCAACATAACTCAATGTGAACAGATGGCCACGACCAGACAGGATTTTTAACCCCCTCCGGAGTTCGAAGAACTTATTTTGGAAGAGAAAACAAAGCTGAATGTTGTAAACATCAATCACAGTTCACAGACTGACTTTCCGTTTCAACTTTAACCCACAGTACTCGCCGTAGTTGTGAGTGCAAGTTTCTGTGTGCAATGAGGGATCATTACTGACACTGCGGGGGCACTCACTTTCGCTTTAACCTCCAAATAAAGTGCTCCGGATAATCTTGCTAAAACTGTTTTGTCTACAAGCCGTGCGATTGTCTGACTACTGGCATTATTTGCCACAGTGTTGCAGTGAAGTTTCCATGTTCACAGCAATGTCATCATAATTGACCCAAGGAATAATTAATAGGAATCATCATTTCAAGATTAATATGTTGTGAATGAAGGAAGCGTGCACTAATTTCTGCACTGCAGAGAGTTAGGGTTACATCCTGTTGCTTATTAAGACATCTGTCAGGAAACGCTGATGCTGGTGACTCAATGATGAATGTTCCACCATGCTGTTGAACACATGTTCCCCTTAGGGTGGGACACGGCGAGCCGAGTGCAGCGTGATGAAGCATATCACACCTCAGCGACGCAGGTCAATTCCTCTCCAATGTTATAGATTTGAAAGCAGCAAAGTGTCATTTAAATAGCAGCTATTAAATGCAAACTCATTGGCTTTTCAGGGAAGGTGAATAATAATAAATAAAAAAAGAGCACATTGGGGAAGCAAGTAAGAGAGGGAGGAATGAGGAGATAAGAATTAATGATGGAAGGAGGTGAGGAAGGAAACAGGGGAAGGAAGGACAGAATGGCTGAAACATCAGGGAGACACAGCAACACAAACAAGTTTCTGAGAAACTGCCATGCTACTTCTCACATGATGGCCCCTGTGGAGGCTGTCCTAAGCCAATTACAAGCAGAGAGTTTTAGTTAGAAAGTTGGCAAGGACCGGCTGGAACAAGCCCAAAGTCCATCACCTCTTGCCCTTTCCAGAGAGGGCAACAAGACGTGGCTTTAGCAAGTCAGTCGGCTCCAACTTTCTCTGGTGGAGTGGCATTAATACTGCAAGAGGAAAGAGGAAACAAACAGGAAGACAACAATTCCCCCTCTGTCCACTCATTCACGCAAGTGTGTGTGTGTGTGTGCACATATGGCTTTACTGCTGTGTCTGAGTCTAAGGTCTCGTCGGGCCTTGGCAATCAGATGCCTGGGTGGGAGCACAAGGGCCACTTCCTAGGTAGCAACACGATGAGGGCTGGACTCTGACCCGTGTGCGTACAAGTCCAATATACGGCCTGTGTACTGTTCCAGTCTGTAAATATACAGACAGACACATGCGCCCTAATCAGGCATCCAGTGGGCCCATGGCTGGCTGCTGCTATGTCTGACTTCACCAACAGAAGTCTCCAGCCTTTCCGATTAACGACTGTATCTGTCTAGGTGTCGGTGTGTGTATTTGTGCACAGTGTATGTGTGTGTGTGTGTGTGCATCCTGGTGTGTACAAGGAGGCCCTGACAGGCATGGTACTGTTTAGGGCCAAAGTGCTTGGTGATTTATTTATAGTCTATACCAAGTCTAAGAGTTTCCTACCTGGAGGCAGGTACTAAATAACTAAATGTGTGTGTGGCAGTAGACTCGGTAAAAAAAAAAAAAAAAAGTCACTGTGTGTGTGTGTGCACACACAGGTGCATGTATTGTAACTGCTAGTGACACGGGTTGTTGTGGAGAACTGGCTCGTTGAAACATTCAGCCAGACGAGACAACAGCGGAGTCGGAGAGAGGGGAGATTCTTCTCTCCGACTCCGCTCCGCAGTCCTGACCTCCACAGGCGAGGGTAGGCCTGTCAGCCGCACTTATTAAACATGATAAGGGCAAAGGACCTGCCACTGCTGCACTCGCAGCCCTCGGCATACACCAAAAGAACCGCAAAAAAGAGAGACAAAGACGAGAAAAATATGAAACTTCCCGACACTTAGAACTGGCCTTTTTCGATTTACTCATTTTCCCGTTGTTTTCCCAAGTTACCTGCGCGAGCTGCCTGCTGCTGCGGAGCTTCTCGGTGAGGGAGTCGAGCTGCGCCGTGATCCTCTCGTTGGCCCTTCGCAGCTCTCCGGCTGAAAGCAGGGCGTCTTTCCTGGCACCTCGCAGTATGTCGACGTGACGCAGTAGGGACTCGACGCGCTGCTGCAGGGAAGAGGAGGAGCAGCGCCGGGCCTTCATTAGCATCCTCTTCTTCCTCCTCCACCTCCGCTCCTCTCCTCTCGTCCCTCGGTCCCAGGGCTCACGCTGTTCATCGTCTAACAGGAGGAAGTAAACGCAGGCACCTCAGAGTTGACAAGTGCACGGAACAAATCCCTATTTAGAAGCTACTGGTGGGAGTTAACAGGGCTTAGGTCTCTGTGTGTGAAATCTGGGATAAATTTAACCGCTTGAATGATTAACATTTTCCATTTATAACCAATTCAGGAGTGTCAAGTTCTGAGAAACAAACAAGAAGAAACAGAAAGCTTGTTAACTTCTCAAATACTTGTTTTCCGATCAACAGCGTGTACATTGAGTCTTCTCCCTGCTTCAATTAATAGTCGATTAGATTTTTGTAGTTTTGCAAGGGTGTTAAAAAAAGGGGAAATCTTATGCTACCGTAGGCCAGAAGATCGGGTTGTTTTCTGTTGGATTTTGCTGCTGGTGGCGCTGTGTTGGAGACCAGCGAACACCTGTAGGGCTGAAAGAGCAGAAAAGAGAGCGGGATGAAAAGCAGCTGTTAGATGCAACACAACCGGTTGACATGTTGCGCTTCCTGAAACGCAGCTCGTAATGACACCGTGATCACAGGGTGTGCTCAGTTTAACGCGACAAGACAAATCACCCCGCGCTTTAATAATTCACCTGAGCGCGTTCGGCTGACTTCGACGCAAAACGCTCCTCGGCGCGGATATTCCTTCTGACAGACGCTCGCAAACACTGCCTTTATTCAATCACTGTCTGGAAGCCTTGATTCGCTTCTACAGCACGACGTGTGAGTGCGTGAGTGTGTGCGTTTGCAGTCATGAGTGTGCACGCGTGTCTATGTGTGACACCTCCCAACTGCACCATCGTTTGTAGTGGCATCAAAGAAGCCCCCCCCCAACCCAACCACCGCACCCCCTTCTTCTCTGCCTGTTTCCTTTGTATGTGGGGTCAGGTAGGAGTTGATCAGTGCCAGGTTTGATCACACAGTGCCAGTGCAGAGAAGGGGGGGGGGAGGGGGGGGATTAAGCCTTTGGTTTGTGACATAGCACATCTTGAGGGGCCGGGGCTGTCACCTCAATGAGCCCGGGAGGAGCTGATGGGCACATTTAGCCGATCTGGAACGGTGAAACTGAGAAAGCTCCCTGGCAACATGCACAACAACAATCCTCTCTTCATCTCCACCTTCTACTGAGCTCCCCTTCTCTGGGAAACAGAACGCCAGGGAGACAGTATCTGTCTTTCCTCTCTCTTCCTGACGGACATATCTCTGGGGTTTGGAGGCATCGTGTCCTGCTGCGAAGTCGCTTGATATGGACAAGGGGAAGGGGTGCAGGTCTATTGATTTTAATGGTGTGGAGAGGAGATGGAAGAGCAGGAGCACCGACAACATGGCAAGACTTTGTGAATGCAAGAGCAAAGGCAGTTATAGGAACTAGCCATACGCTCACTAATCACATAAACCTCGACAATCATATTACCTTGATGGTAAAAATTAGCAATTCATATAAGCTTCTTAGATGTCAATGGTAGAGTTGCAGTGGTATAAAAAATACACAAGAACATGAATTAAAACATATTCTCTGCATCATCAAATCACAACAAAATATTCTGTTCACCGTCCATTTCCTTTCTTAAAAGTCTAACAATCATCCTGTCAGAATTAATCTGTAGACACTAAGGACACTTTCGTAAAGAGTACCTTATTAAATTACTGGTTAAGGCAGAACAGAAGATAACAGACTATGTTTTCAATGTTACTGGGGTGGTAATTACCTGTGTACCTTATATACTGTATGATGATTGGAATTAAGCTGTGGACAATGAAAAATGTGGACTAGAATTAAATCAAATTCCGCTTGCAGTTTCGTTTGGTGGTCAATGAATACTTTCTCAATAAATAAGAATAATTTTACTCTGATTGTTAATACATCTTCCATTTTTTGGCACAATTAAAACAAGCCTGAAGACGTGACATAACCTCAAACTATCCCAAGCCCGGCTATTCACATACATACAGCTAAAATGTTACACTTCCAGAAGTACTCTGCAAGGGAATATACACATGAGACTCCTCCCTGACTGTAGAAGTTTATTATTCATTCATATTATGACCAACCTTCCCGTTAGCATGGTGTCTGGAAGGCGTCGTCCCTGAGGCCACGCTGTTGAGACTGTCCACGTACTCCTCACCAATGTCACTGCACAGAGAGAAGCCAGAAGGTTAAAGGCCAGAAGTCGAACTCGCAACCCTGCTTCTGAAAGGACCACCACTGGACAAAAATCCAATTTACCTTTTATGGTTGATTTAGTTGACATCAAGCAAAAATATGTGCATTCCTTCCCACCCCGCCTTCCAACAGAAAATCAATGTCCCATCCAATTTCTGAGCTGGAAGTGTAAATGTGGGTGTAAATTAAGTGAAAAGGCTGCAGTGTCTGCTGCTGATGGTGAATGCATCAACATGTATGAGAGCGGCTGTGGCCTTCATTAGCCCTCCGTGTGTGACAGACGTGTGTGAGAGGCACGGCTGAGCGAAGCCAAGCAAAGTTGCGTCTGATGGACACGCGGCAAGGGCTTCCTGGGACACACACACACACACACACACAGACACACACACACACACACACACACACGCAGGTTTATTGACAGTGACCTTTGACGTGAAGGTGGAAGCCAGTGACATTTACGCTGGCGGGTTTATTAAGGTGGGGCCTGGGAGAAGCAGCGGAGGTAAAGACCACAGAGAGCGGATCTAAGTGGTACATGACAGGGCTGAAGGCTAGTTAGGGTTAAAACCTGGTCTGGAAGGGGCACAGGGACTTGCTGAGGTTCACTCACACCACTAAGACCGGGGATACATCCTTTTGATAAAAAAAAAAAATGCCTCCTTCGTGTGGGTGAGGCCGCTAAAGAGGTCGGACTTAAATTTTGCCTCATACAATTCTGAACTCATCTACTATTAATGCAAAAATGATTTTTCTACTCATTCTAAATCACATGCAGATCCAAACCGACGAACACTACAGTCAGCATGATACAAGCTACTAGTTTAGTTTGCGTTATGCTGAGTCTCAACCCGTCTACAGTGAAGACGAGGCCAGTCAGACAACAAGACCTGCACCCACAGGCCATCGACGTCTCCTGGATGTGTTTCTACCAACAATACAGTTAAGGATGCTGTGCTGGCATGTTATGGTGATACTTCTCCAAAATGGTGTGGGGTCAAATGATGAAAGATGGGGGTCACTTGGCGGTGTGATGAGCGTGCAAATTAAGTGAATCATATGCCTCTACACAGCAAAACACCAATGGGAGACTTTTGGATGCGATGTGTTAGACAGCGCTCTCCCACCATCATTAAAACCTCAGATGAGGGGACATCTTTTGAAAACAACAGCACACTACTGTACACATCTTTCAGGTGAGGTCCAACGACTTGGAGATCTATAAGGAATCACACTCAACCTGTTAACCTTATGTAAACACTCATAAGCATGCGCTCTGTATTCCAACCAACAGAAAAATTCAATATGATTCAGAGCGATATTCGTCATGCCCCGCCCCCCTGCTCTCATTCTGTCCTGCTCTCACACAAAACTGCTGATCTGCTCAAAATGGTCAGCTGCCTCCAGCAGCTCAAAACTTGAGAGAGGGAGCCAGAGGCAGCGATAAAAAGGAGGGGAAAAAACAAAGACATGTCAGTAGCCTTAACAAGTCTGACATCTTTATTTGACACTATTTAGGCCAAACCTCCTTAGGCAGAAATATTGTATTTCCAGGAGCCCCAACCAGACACATTGCTGAAGAAGACCACTGTGAGATAAGAGACGCAGAAGGCTTTACAGTAACAAATCAGTTGACAGGTGCCTTAAATAAGACAACATCTCAGTTTAGACCCCTTCTTCACAAATCCACTTAGATCCTCCTCTCAGGTAAAGCGTATATTAGACTGCTGCTTATTAGCCACATGGAAAGGCATTAGGAAAGCAGGGCATAGCTGCACCCAGTCCCTGTTAAATGGCCTCATGTGGATTGAGATGGGGTGGATTACAGCCTGATGAATTAGTTGGTGAAGAGACGGGGAGGAAGTAGGATTGAGCAAAAGAGAGATCGCATAGAGAGGGAGGCATACCGGGAGAGAAAGTGAAGGGGAAATAAATATCGGCGATAGCTCGGAGTGTTTGAAATCAAATCATTCCGACCATCACTCAATAAATGTTGGCTCAGTGGCTTTTTTGCATAAAACATACATGAAATAATTACTGTCGATGGTTCTTAATTTAGAGGGTGTTAAACAGCTTGTAGACATCTGGTACTGAGCCGAGTAGGGTCATTCAAAATTTATCCAACTAAATTAAGGCGAGGAAAAAGGAGGGTGGGTAAGATGGAAAGGAAGTGTGTGAATGTGAGTGTGTGTGTGTGTGTGTGTGTATTAGGAGGGGTTGACGCTTGGAGGAAATATGAGAAGCACACACACATTTGTGAATTGACATGCCACAAGATAACCAACATGACGAGACGCAGGGTGGGGTTACCTCCCATGCATGTATGGTTGTGTGTGTGAACGGGTGGAGGAGGGGGGTGGGGGTGGGGGGGTGTTTGGTACTTCCAGGGGGATCCTTAGCGCTGTCAAGGGGGGGGTTAGTGAATATGCAAAGGACCAGTAAATTAAATCAAACTGCCAAACTGTCAATTTCGAGGTAGCGTGACTAGTGCATGAAAATGGCATCACTGGAAGGTATCAAGGCTTTGGCGGCCCCCTTATCCATGGGCTTTCCTGGCATCGGTTCAACTTTGTGCGGAGAGGTGGCTAATTTTGCATGCAAATTTCAGTCAATAAGCTCCAAGCAAGGCGTCCCAGGATATTTCAAAAGGATCTGACAGTAGTTTCCCCCTCCTCTCTCCTTCTCTCTATCATTCTTGCTCGCATTCTTCTTTTGGCTCCTGAATACCAACTAGACAGAAGATGAAATTCAATCACCCATTTGCCTACGCTTTGCATATGCACGTTGTCCCCTCGATGCTGCGTTGGGCCCCCCCCCCCCTCACAATTCGGCAAGCCCACCCTCTCCACTCCTACCACCGAAAAATAATGAGCAGGGTGGCTGTGAGAATAAGCGCATCTGTGTGTGTGCGTGTATCATTACCTATCGACGCTCATGTCCTCCCACTCGTCCTTAGCGGGACTGGGGCTGCGGCCTTGCCAGCTGATGGCTTGATTGGAGCTGACTGTTCGGTGGCTGCGCGGGTGGAACGGACCTCCGAGCCTAGTTGTTTTGAATTTGACCTTGCAGCAAATGTTGCTCGGGTTCCCACCTGTCCGCGCCGGTGCTGCTGCACGGTTCCTATAGAAGTCCCTGGCTGCTCGGAGGATGCCTACATCCTGTCTCAGCTTCAGCAGCTGACGGTGAAGCTTGGTAGCCTCTTTCTGAGAGGCGGCAAGCCGGCCCTCTAACGCCACGGTCTCGCCGCGATGCCGCTCCCCCTGGGCCAGGGCCTTGGCCTGGGCTGCCTCTTCACGGACATCTCCCTGGGTTCGCAGATGATCCAGGGACGCTTGGAGTCTGCGGCAGTTGTGGGCCAAGTCTTCCTTGGCCTCAAGTAGCTGCTCTTTCTCTTCCCTCAGCCTCTCTGTCTCCTCCTCCAGGGACACCATCCTCCGCTCCAGCTGTTCAATCTGAAGGAATCAGAGATATGGGGCCTCAGTGGTACAACACAGATTTTCTTCTTTTTTTCTTTTTTACCATAAATACTCAACTTCTGAACATAATGTTCCTGCAGCGCTAGTGAGAGTTCCACAGTGTACCGTAGGTTATCGGGGAACATTTCTACGAGAAAGGCCAGTTCCTGGTTTGACCTGTGTGTGGTAGCAAGCACACAGGCGTTTTTTGCTCCCCAGACATTTTGTCAAGGGTGTATGTGCCAATGCATATATGCTGTGTGGATGGCTGAACCCCCCCCCTTTTCCAGCCTGGCAAGTATATGGACATCTGACTGGCACCCCCCTACCCTCATCAACCAGGAGCACTTAGTCTATTTGTTAGATCTTTGGTGGAGACTCTTTAAGAGAACAGTGCATGCCTGCTGGGTTTGTGCCTCCAGGCAATTTTTGCCTTTTATTTGGTTCTCACTCTGCCCGCTGGTGAAGCCTGCTACCTTTCAAACTAAATTAGATGGCTATCCCCACTCTTGATGATTCACTGCCATGAAGGGACAAGGGGGTTAAATAACCTTCTGTTTTCTTGGATAACTTAGAATGTTTTTAACTGTGAGAAAAAACAAACTCTCTGACAAAACGTGAGAACATTTTCCAATCAATCTTTCTCTGAAAAAAACCCCCCCCACGTTTTCTGAGAGGCATTGTGCGTAGTTATGACTCTGTCGGGTTTCTTTTATTGTCAGTGACAAAGAACACTTAGTGATGGCATAGTGCTGTACCTTTTTAAATGACTGCTCCATTCGCTCCGAAGAAACAGAAAGCTTTTTCGGAGTGCTGCATTTGACCTGACGCTCCTGCAGCACTTTGTGAAGCAATTCTGCAAACGGGAACAAAGCTCATTATTGGGACATGATGTGTCAAACTCAGGCTTGCTAAATCAATAGAATGATAATAAAGAGGGTACATTAAATCAATTAGCATTACTAAGGTCTAATTTCCTTTCCTCTGTTCTTTTTTTTTTCTCTCTCCTTCTTCTTTTGTCAATCACATCAGAACGAACGCAGCCTCACTGATGCCATTTTCATGGAGACTTGGACATTTCCACACTGCTAGAACTCACCGCCTGCTTCTAAAATCTGATCAAATAGCCTTATTTTCCTAATGATGAACAGGAAAGGTGTTTTATTTAGTAACACACGCAGAAATAGACAAACAGGGTTCAAAAGCACACACTGGTACACGCTATGTGCAAGTTCTCCCTAGGGATCTTAAACAAACGAAGAGAAGTGCTTGAATCCCCCGTGAACACACAGCCCCAGGCTGCACTGCTTTGTAGTCCACTATGTTTCCCCAACGGACAAGTAATCTCCGCAGACTAACACGCTGCTTTATTCTGATAACTTCAATAGTGGCCTTGGCAAACATATGATTTAGTCTTTATGATAACGGCGGCATGAATGCGGGATTCAAAGTGCTCGGGGACACATGTTCATGTGTGCAGAATCCAGCAAGGCTCGGTGTCGCTGTGTGACAAACGGTATGCGCCTGCAAAAGTAGTGATATCTTAGATAAGGGCAACACAAAACAATATAAAACGTCCTGCTTTTGACTGTTTCCTGTCAAACATTTATGACCAAAAATATCTTGTACAATGAAGTCGGAATCCTAAAATATTCAGGAGCTTGACTTTTTCAGGCCAGTTGATCTTCTGGAGAGTTCGTTGGTGGAAAAAAAGAGACCAGAGAAGGGAGAGGGAAAAGGGCTACGTTGTGAGGAGCTGCCGCTCCCTCGCTTTGCATTTGACGCTTTGCCCAGGGAAGTTTGTTACTTTGAATTAGCCTGCTCTTTTGTCTTCCCAGCGTGTCACATCCAATCAGACGGAGCACCAAATAGGACAGGAGGGCTGCCGTGTTCTCTGGCTACATAACCAGGTTGGGAGACAATTATCCCGCTCCGCTGCTGGTGGCTTGGGAGTTGGCACCTCAGCACCACCTTGATAAGAAGACGTGGTGGCTCCCTAGTCACCCGCGGTTGGAGGAGGTCCTGGCACGGCGGCATACATTAACGTCCCTCCCACGTCTCCTCATGGGCTGCAGCACAAAGGCCCCGCTCCTTTCATCTGCTGCCTTTCGTTAGTGTGATCCCGGCACGAGCGTTTCAACCCTCCATCCCTTTGATCGGGTCACAGAGGTTCTTCAGGAGCAAATGTTGTGGGCATTCAGTTGTTTTTCTTAATAATGTTGACTTTACTTATCGACACTATTGAATATGATATCCACAATGATAGAGCCTTAAGTGCAAAATATGACACACAACTGGCATTTATTTATTCAAGTTTCAGGTCCTAAATATATAATATATTTAATGGTGTGGTATGGTGCCAAGACTGTGTTTTATTTTATATTTTAGCAGCAGTAGAAGCCACTCTCTGCAGTTGGCTTGACTTTTGTTTCAGTATGTTACCTGACAGAAACTAAATATCCTATGATAATTCTATTAATGTATTGTAATGATGACACAAATGCCACAGATATTCAGGCTTTTGTGTAACATTTGTATTTAGTTATTTGTCTCACGAGATGTAAAACTTTAATGGTGTCCTTTCCAAAGAGCTTGTTTCCTAGTATTCCTGTCAATAGGAAAGAATCCACTATTTTAATTAGTGCCACCCTTTAAATCACAAGCTTGCATCTCCAACAGACACCATCACTGGTGGTGAAGAAAATTAAAGTGATCCAGGACAGATTTGTTATTGAACTAGTTAATTAAGGCCAGTGGTTGCGGCGGTCAACGTCTGACAAAAGGGTGCAGATTGGATTAAAAGCGATGTGCTGTTCAACATTGGGAATGATAAATGCAGACAAGTTGAACACTTCTTGATCTCTCAATCAATTTGCGAGGAGTTGATCAAGTCTTAATTGAGTTGTCGTGTTAATTCCACTGGGGGTTGTCTTATTAATTCTGCTCACTAATAGACATGGCCCAGAGGTGAAAGGACGGCTTAAAGGTGCTGTCATGTTAAACATTTACAGGTGATACCTTCAATGCCTTTTTTCTTTGTACTTTAAGCCTGTGGCAACATCCTTGGCGTTGCACAGAACAACAGAGTAAATGAATGCAGGAATAATAAATAAAATAATAATAACAAAAGGGGAAAAAAGACAAAAAGGGATTTTAAAGAATCGTGTTCACTACAGTTGTTTTTATGTCCTTAAAATATATAAATAAAGAAAAACAGGGTTCACCTTGGTGTTCAGTAGAAATACACGAGTGGAGCTCCTTCACTGTGGCCCGGTCCATAGCAGCCTGGACTCGCAGCATGTCCAGCTCCTCTTCCACACCGGCTCTGCAGTCACACACATAATGAACTTTCCTTTACTCGGGCTCTTACTTCAAATCCATTCTGCTACAAATATAAATGGCAAAAAAAAATAAAAATATAAGTAGAAACATCTGTTTGGAGCTTGTGTCTCCTCCTTTCGTTGATGGTCCCTTCACCTCCCGGTCGTTTCCCTTCTGGTTGTGGAACAACATACAACACACAGCATTGTCTATTATGATTATTAATATTCTGTCAA
Organism: Eutrigla gurnardus; assembly: GCF_963514095.1. Taxonomy (NCBI): domain Eukaryota; kingdom Metazoa; phylum Chordata; class Actinopteri; order Perciformes; family Triglidae; genus Eutrigla; species Eutrigla gurnardus. Next base: position 22,705,673 of record NC_139917.1, on the reverse strand, counting down.
TGATGTTACTTTCCTTGAGATACATAGAGCTGAAACAGAAGGAAAAACTTGACTATAGGCTTGACCAATCAGATTCAACTATGTAATTTCTTCAGGTTCAACCCCACGACCAACACAACTGTATGAGTATCACTGTAAATCTGGACAAATATAATTCTGGATTCTACTGTGGACACCCTGAGTGAAGGAACTTTTATCACACATTTTGACTTGAATCTTATTCACTGGCTTTCTCTTCCAGAAAAGACGACATCATTAAGAAAATCAACTAATTAAAATGCTTTTTTAATTCACCTGGAAATCAAAGTGACAGGCAACATGAAACACCAAGGTGGGAAGGTAGAGTGTGCATCTGTGTGTGTGTGTGTGTGTGTGTGTGTGTGTGTGTGTGTATCATAACAGACAAACAGACTGGAAAGTGTGCCCAATTACCTCTCTGCAATTAGCTTGATTCCTGCTAAAGGCTAATTATGTGGAGCCATGCTCGAGACTTTGCACTTTCAAGTTATTATTAGGACCCCAACTGAAGTCTACTGAGGATACACACGAGCCCGCCGAGACCACCACACCTGAAACACACACCTAATTCCCCTCCCCTCTGCTCCACAGAGTCAGAGAGAAACACTGGAAACAAGCTCCCGCTACTAGTGGCATTCTTCCCTCGGTTAACCTCATTACGACGGCGGGTCTTCAATCCCACCGACTGCTTAAGGCACATGCGATACACTCTAACGCGTTGGAACAGGGCATTCGTGGCTATGGTGAACTATGATGAGCGTGATGGCAATTAACTCAAACTAGACACCTGTTTCCGCCAATCTAATTTTTGCACGATCAAACCACGAAGATTTTTTTTTTCAGACATATGCCAAGAAAATGACTTGGGAAAAGTTATCACCATAGCGCAGGGAAGAAAAGTAATTAGCTTTTTAGCCCACACAGTCCAGTAGAGGCCCGGTCTAATGGCTGACCGCAGCTTAAATAAGTACACAAATGACTCTCCCTGAGGGGGGTGAGGAAGCAGATGGATATGTGTCGCTCCTCTATAGATTTTCCTCCATAAATGAACTCCAGTCGATGAGGCACCGGCACTGCCTTATGTGTCCGGGGCCGTTAATGGGACAAATGAGCTGAAATATGCAGTGTGTGAAAGGAGCCGAGTCCATCTCATGTTTCTCTTTTATGCCTTTTCGGATGCTGATGGTATTGACGCTAAACCAAAGTTCATATGCAAAACATTCCATTTTGTTGAAGGATGAGCACGCTTCCTCGGATGGAGCAGGGATTAGATTGCAGATGGAGTTCATTGAGCCAGCATCCTCCAGTTTCACATCTTAACAATCTGAAGACGGAGGACTATTGCGTCTTCATTCAGTGGCACTCGGTTGTTGTTGCTGTGTTTGCATCACTCTGCCATAGAGGGATGTTACAAGAACAAAGATACAAAAGGTGGGAATTTATCTTCGATATCGTAAGTTATTAATGAAAGTACAAATTAATGCAAAACTAAAAAAAAAATACAATCAAGCCTTTGTCAAATTTTATTTAGTTTGGTGAAGTGAATTTGTTTGTTGTCAAAACAACAAATTAAAGCATCTGTCTTTTCCCCCTGCTTATTTGGTCAATGATGGAAAATTCTCATTTAATTACGCTGTTGAATATAACCACATATTTTTACTTTTTGTTTTTCCTTAGGCAACACGTTGAAGCAAATTTCAAAACAACAGCACAAAATCCTTCCCCTGAATGTTTGCTCCAGTCCTCCCCTACAGTCTCACTCCTCACACGTAGCACATCATTTCATAAACAGATGCTTACTATATTCAGTCTATTGGGATCTGGATGATGGGAAAGGAGCAGCTTTGAGAAATCAAAAGGATGTAGCGTTGAGTAGCATTGAGCTAAATCCCAATGATTTAGATCTGCAGTCGCCTCCACCTGAACCATATTCTAGACCTTTTGCCTTCATTAGCCTGCCTCCAGTAATCCTGCAATCAATCTGAAATGAAACCATATTTTATATCATATCCTCCCATAAAGGTTCTGTACAGCCACCCCTTCTATAGTGGATGTCAAGTCTTTTTCCTTTCTTTTTTTTATCTAAATGATAAATCAAATGAAGCTAGTCAACTTGCCGCTTCACCCAAGGTAGAACAACACTCAGCGAGTATAAAAGCTGAAGAAGTTTCTTGGCAGCAGCCAAACTAAAGGCACTAGACAGGTGTTACCTTTGGTAATGATGTGGTCTGGAATGTGAGTCTGTGTCTCACGCTGCTCTTTTGGCCCCGTTTTTGAAAACATTTTTTCTCTCTCTCTCTCGCGCGCGGCGCTAGAACTTCAGCCCTAAGCTATCCACTCCATGTCATTTGATCTCGTCTCTACCTGTGTTGCACCGAAACACGGCTTAGAGCACAAACTGCCAGCGTCCATCCACGAGGGTGCACAACACAACATCATCTGCAGCCATTGTGCTCTCACATGCCAGCCCTCTCTCTCTCGCTTTCTTGCTCTGGCACATAAAAATACACAGGATCAGCAGGGAATAGGGTGAAGAAGCGGAAAAAACCTCTGGCATTTTTATCGCTGGGGAGAGAATCTTGTTTTTTTGGGGTGTGTGTGAGTGTGTGTGTGTGTGGGGGGGGGGGGGATTCCCCTACGGTTGAACTCAGTCTATAGGGCTGTTCATTCATGGAGGGTGTTTCGGTGGATAAGCCACTGCTGTCAGCAGAAATGGTGACTGGTGGAGTTTACATGGCTCAGTGCTGTATTTCAGCTCTGGGCGATGAAGCGGCAGCAGCAACCATGAGTCTTTAAGAGTTAGGTTCTCCAATATTCCCTGTTTAGGAAGCTTGTTGATGCTGCCAGGTACCCTAATAGGGAATAAAACAATATTATAATGTTGCATTTAGTAGCCATGAGGAAGAATAACACACATAGGCACACTACATTTGTATTCCTCAAATTTCAGTTTCTTTGAAATGACTGTGTTCTTTGTGCTCTAATTTCATCTCGTTATGAGCTCAGTGAAGACTTGATGGGGCACCGTAGCTTGCATCATAATTACTAAGTGTAAAGCACGTTTTTTTTTATTAATTACGTTACCAAATAATTAATGAAGAGAAAACCTTAGTTGTCTGATTTCAGAACATGCATAAAACATTCTGTTTGCGTGTGTGTGTGTGTGTCTGCTCCTGTTTGCGTGAGCAAATGTGTCCCTCCTCCAACTACGCCCTGGTCCGGGGGGCAAAAGACTCTCATTACTTCTAATACCTTTTAGCGAATCGAGATGAAACGAAAATAAAGAGAGGAATACGAGGAACATTGGGGTAAACTTTATTAAACTTAATTAGTGTCAACGTCGCTTATTGGGGAGGTTCACGTCCATAATGGTCACTCTCTATAGAGGAGCTCTCACTGCCGCTGCAGTGCAAATGATCTCAAAGGCTTTTTCCCCCAGTAATCGCTAGCTAATTTATGCTTTGATGTCATCCGAGTACAGCATCTCAAGTCTGAGGATGCACTGCAGTGTTTATTCTGTTTATGGTGCCTAAATAATCCCAGCCTCTTTTCACCAACAGACCTTTAACAACAATTAACAAGCGCGGACATGGAGTGCCGCAGACAGATGCATAATGAGGCAGATAAAATGATCCCACTGCGAGTTTTTCCTCGCCCACCCTTCCCATCGTTTCTTGCCAGCCATCTACTCCAACCAGAAGGAAATCTCAATTAAAAATCATCCTCGGTGTCAACTAGTTTATTTGTTGGTGCCCTTTGACTTAAAAACACTCCAGTGTGCATCTCAGAGATATTGTAAACTGATTAAACGTTGAGAGATGAGTCTTCATGTCAGATGGTGTCAGTGCATAGCGTCTATAAAGCAGAGGCTCTTTTAGTTGTGGGATTGTTTGATGATAGTTTTGATGCTAATTAAAGCAACAGGGCAGTTTCCATGCTATCAAGAAAAATGTAAATGATGAGATGATTCATCAATACACAAAGTGTTTTAGACAAATGTAAGTTATTATACTGTATTTCTCATCCATGTCAATTTCTGTGTTTGCCATGATGGATTAACTGAATCCTTGTCAACAGATTTTTACGTGACAAGTGCAACATTTTTCATCGTTTGCTTATGTGTGCCTGAGATTTTGCAGGTCAGTGTAAAAAACATACCGGTAATTCAAAATTAAGAGAACTATTGAGGGTTTTTTTTACAGAAAACTGCTGCTTTCTCCGGCTCTGAGGGTCCCGACCCCGATGTGACATCACCCGTTTCCTTAACGCCCTCACTCTCTCTCTGTCTTACCGTATGCTGCTCTTATACCAAACTAATATGTGGATAAACATGAGGATTGCACTTAAACCCAGCCTTGCCATTTTCACATGATAGTTCCCCAAGTATCAAAGCTCACGCATGGCCTGGCATATTACACACTGTTCTCTTCATCCTCTCTTGTTCACAATGCGCGACAGGGGCATGTGTGTATGTTTGTGTGTGTGTGGGACACAAGAAACCATCCTGCTAATAATTCTCTATAATAAATAATTTTTCTTGTAAAAGGCTGTCAAACAATAAGCAATTTGTTGCTTACTGCATCCATAACTCATTAGGATGAGCCACAGGGAGCCAGAAAATCCGCTAAAAGAGCAGACAAACAGACCTGTTTCACCTTCTTACTTAACCTCTTACTCAAGTGCTGAGAATAGAGGGGGGCCCGGGCTTCATAACCTTCTCTTAACACTGTGGGGACCCACTGTGGAGGACTTATCCACAGCAATATTCATTCTGGGAAATGGTCATTTGGGCCTCAAGATGGTGTTTTGCAAGTGCTGTTTTTGGAGAAGGTGATAGGGAGCATCTGTGCACAATATCATGACAATAAGGAAGAGCGAATGAGATTAAACAGAGACTCTCCTAGAGCCAGCCACTTGGCATTTAAAGCTTTATAAGGGGGGCCTTTATTTGGCCTTAAATTCTTCAGCTGCCAGGAGTTAATTACCCATTAGTGGATCATTGCTAACACTTATCTAGCATAACCTTCACAAGCACAATCATTATAATACGGTCAACGGAACAACAAGCTGCAACTGCTTTCCCCAATAGTTTCCTGGTAGTTATGCTTTCATAAACTCCTGTTGTTGTTGCACTGTGATGGACACGCGTTTGCCTTTTCTGTTGCCTTCCCTCAACAGGAATTTGCATTGCAGGGGAAGTAAAGCCGTTTGTCCTCGTGTGTTCCTGTTCCTTCCAGCAGCAAGAATGGAAAAGAGCAGTGGAATAGAGATGGGCAGAATGCGTTCGCTTAGTTTAACACACTGAGCCGTGCGAGTGTGCAGATGCGTGCCCTGGAACGGAGAGGTTTTCCAAAGCACAAGTTTAAAGACCCCAGCCAAGTTTACTTTGCACCAGCCACCCGGGTAAGGAGGGGCCCTGGGGGGCGGGGATGGAGGAGATGAGGTGGAGCTGATCAGGGGCACATGAAAGGGGTTCAACACTAACCTCGGAGGACAGGCCAGTTACACAGCAAGGGAAGAGGCCAGCCGCTCTCCATCCCTTGTGGTTTCCATCGCAGGTCAGTTCCAAGCGCCCTACGTGTTCACTGTAGTCTGCTCACTACCCCCCCCACCCCATCCCATCCACCCCCCCATCGCCCCACCCCTAGACCATCCAGTGCTCAACTCTGCTCAGCTCTAGTCGTGGCCGGGCAGGCAGGCAGGCGGATGGACATCCCTTAACAGGCAGCATCGGCGGCACTAGGGCTGCTAGCCTGTAATTAGCTCGGACAGCTCAGGCTTGGAGAGAGGCAGCCGGGCTATATCATAATGAGCTCAGCTGGGATTAGGAGGACAGGGCAGGGGGGTGAGCTGAGGGGAAAGCAGTAGAGGGGGGCAGGGGGGGGCAAGTACCAGAATTCTGGCCTCAGCCTGCTGCAGCATCACAGAGGGCCGGAGGGAGGCAACTGGGAAGACAAGTCGGAAGAGGGGAAGAGCAGGGTACAGAGGCGTAGGATAGAGGAGGGAAGAGGTGAGGAGAGGTGAAGGCTAGGGGGAAAAGGAGAGAGGAAGACTGTGGCTTTAGGCCAAGCTTTGTGTAGCATCATAGAGGGTCAGTATTAGTGGTGCGGTTACAGGGGCTTCTCTAGATCAAACAAGACGATGACTATACAACACCCAGAGACGGACTAAAAGACAAAGACAGGAGGGAGGAGAGAGACAAGGAAACACTAAGTAACAAAAAAAGATTTAAAAAGATTTATTCACTGCGAGTAAAACACCAAAAGTATGTAAAGTATCTTATTGTCGCTCAATAACGCCAGCAACAGGATTATAGTTTGGCATAAATGTTCCATTAAAAACGCAATTATTTCACAAAGACACTGCCAGGGATTCTGATAATGTGATTTTTAGTTCCTGCACTTTTATGTGTGAGTTTTTTGGGCAGCCAATTTTACAAATGAGCACGGAGTCTAATGATCTTGCTTTGGCCCCTGCTGGCTGGTAATGATGTGGAGGGCTAGGTGGACGCTGTGAAGTTGGGAAGGGCACACCCAAATTTGAACACCCACAAACAAGCAGGGACAGTGGGAGTGCACGTCGGTACGTGTGTGTGTGTGTACGTGGAAGAGGCAAAAAGAGCAGTTTAAAAAAAAACAACTTCCACTGCTGGTATATCATCGAAGTCTCAGCCGGGGAAACTTAGACAGCAGGTGACTTACTTTTCAATGGAGAGTTTCCTGGCGAGGTTTTTCAAGTAGGCCAGCTCATTCCACACCGCATCACTGTTCTCTTGTCTTAGCTGCCGCGGGTCTGCACGCTGTATCCTTCCACCTGGCCTGGTCACACATACACAATACAGAAAAATGAACAGATAGCCTCATTTATAGCACACACACACACACACACACACACACACACACTCGTAAAGCAAACATACCAACAAGGGAAGATGGTTCGTACCGTATATCATCTCGCCGCCTCTGGCCAATTCGCCATGGGTAAGAAGGCCCCTTAGTCTCACTCGGTTTTTGTTATTCAGCCATCTTTAGCTGTATTCAAATGAGCAGCCTTGACTTTGACATTTCCGTGGCAAATCATGTACACACACGTATGCATGTTGTGTTAAAGCCCAGGGCACTGCCCGTGTGGCAGGGCGCGGGACCGTTCCCCATGTGCCATGCAAATGTAAATAATGGCTAAAAAAACACACTCGCAAACGAGGTCATTCAAATGTCTACACCTCACTTATGAATACTTAATGACACTTTGTGCTCAGTGGATGACCCCTGCATTGAACTCACACACACAGACACACACAGACACTGTCGTGCCCTCGACTGCATCCACTCGCACGCAACACATCAATCAGTCCTAACGCATTCAATTGCAATGAGCCTTTCAATTCCAGCCAAAAATGTCTTTCAGTAAGGAATGCAAAGATTGCAAGAGGAGCAGATGAGGATATCATTTGCGTCACGCAAACAAACAATCACTGAGGTGGAGGTGTGGGAATGGATCGTGAGGGTCACTGCTATTGCTATCTCCGTTTTCCCGTGGTCATTATTGGCCAAGTAGACACGGCCACACTGCGCTAATACTACTTAAACCCCGGTGCCTGGGAGTTGGAGGCTACTGAGGAACGGCAAATGTTTTCATTTAATATGGCTAATGCCCCTGTGAGCAATTTGGAGCCCTTCAACTTCTCCGTAGTAGATGCATGTACGAGTCTGTGCGTGAGCTTTCTCTGGGTTTAGGTCGGTTTCCCAAAGTGTAATGCGACTTAACGTATAATCTCACTGTATGGTCACAGAGATTGATACCTTCATTCTACAGCGATCACACGGTGAATTCAGCCTGGGCTACCTGAACGCTGCCCGGAGCTGTAAAGGTACACGATTTTTTTTACCCACAGCTCCATTTTAATTCACTCCGTGTGATGTTTAAGTATGTAGCGTAGCATTCCTTATGAAAGGTGTATGAAGCTTTATTAAGTCACGTTAAAGCTTTTTTAAAGCATTTTAATTTGTTTACAGTGGGCCTAAAAGCTGTTGAACATGGAGCCATGAGAGAGCTATCTTCTTCAGGCCTCAGTGCTTCCTCCCCTATGGTATCCTAGTTTCCATTATTAAGCAGGAGGAAATAGAGAGAACTTTTCCACGCTGCTGCGGCTAATTGCTCTGATTCAGGGGGAATCTGTTTATGGGCGCAACTTTGATCAGAGTACGGATGCTTTAATAACCTTTAATTTTATTTGCTCACCCTCATCATCCCCAGTCTGATTAAAAAACTTTTTCCCTTCTCTAATATAAATAAGAAGTTGGCTTTTTCCCCCTCTCCTTCATGCCATTTTGGGAAAATATTGTGGTAATGGTGAATGGCAGGGTGGTTTCACTGGGGCTGGCTAACTGTGCACAACCTGCATGCTGATGAGCCACTCGACCCCTCGTCTGCTTCCTGATTGGCCGGCAGTTCTATCCGGGGTGGGACGGGTTATCACACACGCGGGTGATGTCACTCAGCAGCTGGCCAATTGTTTAATTCAATACTTTTCTGCTGATGAGAGGTGAAGATTGATATGAGAGAATCTGGGAGGTTTAGAAAAAGCATCTAACTGGTATATTTTAGTTGACGTATACTGTGAATATAAACCAAAGTAGTGCAGACGTGTGTGTGTGGCAGGTGGAGGGGGGGCGTCCTGTCTTATTTTTTGGTCCTGCATGCAAAAGGGAAACAAAAAACGACCCCCTGCATCTTTCCAAAAATGCAACAACACAGCATGGAAGCGAGAGGGAAATCCCTAACAAGCTCCAAATGCAATGAGACCCGACGCCGATCCCCACTGACTTGTTAGGGCCCTGATTTCCCAGCACTAATGGGAGTATTTAAGTCATTTTCTATTGTCTCTCATTCAGGCTGGCATTACCCCCAGTGAGTAACGGCTATTTAAGGATGGGGCTTAATGCCAAATGAATGCCAGGATCATAACATTGAGTGACTGGCTGGTGCCATGCAGGGCTCTGACTGAAAAGGGCAAAGCTGCCTATTGTATCAATTTTGTGTCAAATCATGAAATAAAAATGCACCGACACAGATCCTACAAACGTATTATTATAGTTCTCCCTAGCTCTTTACTCTTAACCACGGCCAACGTGTACGTTATCATATGATTAGTGTCTCTTCTTGTGACAAAAAAAATCGCCTTATTTCACCACACGGAGCATTTCTTTGATAACCTACAGAAATGTAGAACGGCAGCACAACTGGTGTTGACTCTGGGAGTTTTCTCTCCCTACATCTCTCCGTCTTTGTTCCCACTGTCTGAGACACATGCTGTTGAGCCGCGCTGAGCTGACATGAGCCGAGTCGAGCCTAGCGCTGAACACGCTCTCTCACTCACTCCACTTTCACACGGGCTCACATTGCACCGCTGTTTTCTTTAATTAACCCGGAGAGAAAACAGCTGACGGGGTCAACACTTTGCTCCCGCGCGGCTACCAAACATATGCACCTTTAGTTACGTGTTTAAAATGGACGTGATGATGCTGTCGGAGAAAAGAAACAGAGACCGGAAAAAAAAAGTAGGAGGAGGGGGGGGGGGGGGGAGACAATGGAGAGAAACGACCCTAATACTAATGACATTTTCCAGCACGTTTTCCCACTTTGTGTAAAGATCCTGTGGTTTCTGGTGAAGATAACAGGTCGAAACAGGAAATGGACCCCTCCTCTCCCCTCCTCCCCTTCCTCCCTCCCTCCCTCCCTCCACAGGCCTTTCTCAAACACCTTGCACCCCCCGGCACCAGACACCTCCAGCCTCTGGCTCTCACATCCTAATGAACGCTGGGGGAGAAGAGACGCAGAAGCGCACGCACACTTGGCACAAAACGGCCCAAATTGACTGGGCTTAAAAACCTCAGAGCTTTTCAAAGGCAAAAGGAAGGAATTTCTCCCTCTCTCCCCAAATCCAGCACTCCGGTCTTGTCAGACAACATGTGGAGAGCAATGAGTCCCTCAGACTCTTTGTGAGTGGTTTCCGAAAGGGTTGTAGCATTTCACAAGGGCTTTCAACATCAGGCAAGGTGAGTTATGTGCTTTGAAACGTCTCTCGCTGCCTGCTGCTGGGTGGAGCTGGAAGTTATCCAAGTTACTTTGTGTATGCAGAGGTCCTCTGTGTTTTATGAATCCAATCGTGTACGCTAACACATTGTGTGAGTGTACTCTATTTATTTTGTCGCAATTTTCAACTGTGTTGTGTGACAAGAGTTTGCCTCAAAAGTGTACTTACAAGCCGCTTGATTTCTCCATCTCCTTCAGCTGACCTCTGACCGTCTTGTAGTTGGTCTGGATAAGACACAGGCGTTCACGGCGCTTATCGTGAGCCCTCCTCAGCTCTTCATTCTCCTTCATCTGCAAGGCACAATGACAAGATGTATACCAAATGTAACGTAACAGAAATAAAAACTGTACTTACAGTGGACACAGCAGAGTGGCAGGGAAGCTGAGATAAAAAAAATCCCCTCGCCGTCTACATATTTAAACTGGTGTACGGCTGAAATGTCTTTGCCTGACAGAAAGCAGCAGGTTCAGACTCTTTTCTCTCTCTCTGCCTTCCTCCCTGACAAGTGCTTCCACTCTCACTGGGCAACTGAGACATCATTAAGGGACAACACTTACAAGAAGAGTCAACGGGGTCACAGAACACCAAGCAGACGCACACAAACACACACAAACTCACTTTTAACCAGCGAAGAAACTCACTCACTGGAGTTACCAACTGATGACCAGCATGTGTTGTGTTGTTTTGTGTTGGTTGGGGGTGTCTTAGCGGCCGTGTTTGTTGCCGACAATGATGTTGACAGCTATTAAAACACTGCAAGATTGGGCTCCGGCTTTAAAGAGGGAGTAAGAGAAGACAACATATAGATTTTTCTTGTCAGGGGCAACCCTCATCCCCATCACACTGACCTTAACGGCGAGGGCAGCGGAGAAACCACTTTCGAGAAAGGCAGGACAAACATAGGTGGAAAGAGAGCATGGGAAGGGAGAACGTCAGCTGATGAAAATAGAGGAAAGAGAAAGCGAGAGAAGAGAGAAATTAGAAGGAGAAGAAAGAGAGAGAGAGCAAAGCAAAAGGGAAAGTGAAAGGAAGAGTGCAGGACAGGTTTCTGCTTGAGTGGCCAGGGCTAGGGAGAGTTGTCGAGCGCTTTCTGAAGGGAAGGAGCTTGTTTACTGCTGATATGACACGGCTGCCCTGCAGAGAGGGAAATGCGAGCCCTCAGCCCTGTTATTATTAACAAGGACAAAGAGAACAGAGAGGGAGCGCACAAACATGCACCGGACACACAACAACAGGTGCACAAACGCAGACACACACACAAACACGATGCACATTCACACTGCCAATGTGACAAGTATGGATTTTCCCTGGTGCGGATTATTCACAGAGGACATCTGCAAGACATCCTCGGCCCGTTCAAGCTGCCCCCCAACCTTTCAAAAACAAGGCTCTAATGAAAGGGGCCAGACCAGGGCAGGGAGGGGGGGGTGATGGTGCTGGTGGTGGTGTTGGGGGTGGGGGGGAGCAAGTGGCAGGGCATTAGCCACATCATGGCTTCCCAGGCTCCTTACAGAGCTTCCCCTGGGCAGCCCAGTTCTGGTCATCAGGCCACAGACCCTTGCCCACAGATCAATACACCCCCTTACTCAGCCAGCATACACATCTGTGGACGTTCTCAAGCTGAAAAATAATTACACAGCAACAGCTACTGTTCACTTGAAAGTGTGCGGATGAAAAAAAGAAAAGAAAAAAAAGAGGCCATTATTATGAGAATTGTTTGTTTGTCTGCTGCTGTTAGCTGCTAAGGTCAAAATGTCAATGGTACAGGCTGGCGTACCCAATTTGAAAGGCACTCTTTTGGAAAGAATTGGATAGGATCAACTGGAGAACAACAGACAGGACAGAGTCCAAAGTACTGTACTGTACGATGCTGGAGGTGAGGTCTGAGTTGGAGCTGATGGAGGGCATTTCGCTCAACGCCAGATACGAGCAAAGGACATAACCACTAAATCATCCCCTGAACTAATGCTCTCGTTAATGCGGCCGTAGATGCAAGTTGCCAATCACAGTTTTCTTTTTCTCTGCACATACCTTTGCTAAATGCCCCTCAACTGGCAGAAACATAAATGGCACCATTAACCAGGACAGTCATGCGTGTTGCCTGAATCCACGTTGAGCATTAACGTCCGACTCGTTGTCTTCCTGTGATGTAATTCGGACACTTCAGATCTGACAGGAAAATTATACCTAATGTGTTCCAGAGATTGTGTTCAAAGGGAGACGACCTTTGCATAATCACTTACTCACTGGTCAGTCTGAAATGGGGGAAAGGGTAAAGAAAGCCAACGAGGAGGACGGCTTGAGGGAAAAGTCCGAATTAAAAGAAAGAAAGAAAAGAAAAGCGGTTATGACGAGAGAAAGTCAAATTTTCAGACCTTAAAAGAAACAAGGGAGAGGTGAACATTATGTGTATTTTGCTTGCAGTGAATCTGAGACAGAAAAAAAAAAGAAAACAATGGGAATGAAGAATAGTACGAGAAAGACGTCATAGAGCATGTGAAGGTTAAAAGACCAATAAAACCGATTCGTTTAAGGGAAAAAACCCTGCTGCATCCACTTTCACCAGAGCGGCTCCTCTCCTGCTGCTTCACTGCCTACGCACACGTATATATGTGTACGTGTGTGTGTGTGTGTGTGTAAGACACTGTAAGAGAAGGTCATGGAGGAGGCAGTGGCAGCAGTAGTGCAATTGAATCCTTTGGAGCCTGTGACTCTCACGGAGCTGCAAACCCTCCCTACAACCCAGCAGCTGATAGCAGCAATCACACGTAAGATAGTGGCCAGAGAAACAAGCAGCTGTCTCTAACCCTGTCTGGAACCACAGTATCAGCTGGACACCACAATGTCATTGAGTGTGCTCCATTCAGTAAACAATACCTCAAAGTATTTCAAAGTCACCGCCAGTCAACAAGTGGCGAAAACGTTTGCATCTTTTATTCTTCTCACGGCAAACCGAACCAAAAGAGTTGGGGATAGATTGATCAATGTAGATGGGAAAAAGGAGAGGAGATTCCGTGTGTTTGTCTTTTTTATTAGTTAGTTACCTTCAACTGCAGCAGCTCTTCAAGGTCTTCAACCCTCTGTTCTGCACCTCTTTTACTCCTCCTCCCCAACTCCACACTGTTGGCTGGGGACAGAGACCTGGATCGCTGCACCGGTGCACCCTGGGACAGGTAAGCAGAGAAGCACCGGGGTGAGAATTTCAGCATGCCTCCCTTCCGCAGATGGGCACAAGCCCGTGCAACAATTAAGATCTGTGGAAGCACCGAGTGAATGCCAATAATGGAATCATTCATGTTCATTCCATTCCCCGCTCACCTTAAGTGAAACGTGCACATTGTCTTCTTTGGTAACACACATATGTGTGCACAAACAAAACACGCTATCAGAGGAATAAAGCAAGCTGGCTGGAGCAGCAGTCCGCAGAAGCTGAAGGGAGGAGGTTCGGTCTAGTGTGTGTGTGTGTGTGCGTGTGTGTGTGCATGTGTGTGTTTGGAAGTGGGAGTTGCAAGCTGAGAGCGGCAAAGGTTTCTCCCTGCGACTGGCTAATGAGTATGTTCATTTCCATTTACATTGTTTCTTTGACAATAATGATGTCCCATTAGGGGAGACTAAAGGGGCTATAGATTCCAGAATGTGCTGGGCTTCATTACAAGAGGTGGGCAGGGAGGCCGCTCTAATTGCTCTACTAGGGGCCTCCAGGTTACACTTGATAGGACAACTGGAAGAGCCGCCGATTAGAGAGGGAGAGGGGGGGAGGGGGTGAAGTTTGCTCTCCAGCCTCTTCTGTAGAAATAAATAAAGAAGTGGAGAAATGCTGGGGCCACGGTGTAGCAAAGCAGTGGGAACAATATGCTAGTGGAATATGAATATGGGAGGATGGGATGCCCCCTGCGGTGCTGACCAGATGGCGGGCTAAAATATGCAATGTGACTAAACGTACAACAGTCCTTGGGCTGGAGTGGTTGAGGAGTGCAGGAGGTGGTGGTGGTGGAGGTGGAGGGAGGAGGTTTATGATAGAATGGTGGATGAATAAGCCCCCTCCCTCGGAAAAATGCGTTCTGTTGGCTGTTACAAGCTTTGTTGTCTATTAAAGTCAATAGAAAAATTGCATTTAATAATACAGTGTTCCTTTATAGGCGATATATGTATCAACCATAGCAAACATGTTTCGAGGGCTTATGCCCGTTGAACACTAGTTGCGTATTTTTCGTGCGATAAATTTGCACGATGGTATTATTTTTGGAACCTGTATCCAGTCAATGCATGCTTTCACATCAGCAAAGTTATATCGCTGTGTGATATATTCTGATTTTCTCAGATATTTCCGACATGTACACATCAGACCAACTGTGAATTTGTTTAAGGCGGTATGCTGTCCCATGAATGCAGTGGTTTCCGTCTGCTCTGCATCACATCTAGCAGGTATCTCATGCATGGATATACAATCTGAATCCTGCATGAGAGAGACGAGCTCCGATATGAATAATGATAACCACAGATCACCTTAAGTGCAATAAAATCTCAGTCAAAAAACTAGGTTTAATATTGGGGAAATGGTAAGGGTTATAACAATAATAAAAACAAATTGATTTCACTTGTCTTGTGAAATATTTATTCCCATCTCATCACTTCTATTATATTTGTAAAATCATTTGCCTGTGACAAAAAATAAAAAATAAAAAAGTGTTTGGGAATGTGCCCTAGGGCTACAGTTGACTCCAGTGACCTGGGGTGCCTGGTTCTGCTCTCATGCCTGCGAGGGTGCCAACCATGTGTTCTAACTCTGCCTTAATGACTCTATGCAACTAATTAGCAGATTGATCTGCATATTCCTGATGAGTGGCAGGCCAACTGGCTTAGCTTGTATGTGCATAGGGGAGACAGAGAGGCCAAAAAGGGAATCCAAATCAAGCGAAAGCCCTAAACTTAAAAGTAAAGACGACTAACTATAAAGTATGATTTACAGAGGAAGAATTCTAAATAGGCTTTCAGGTAGAAGTCCATGTTGGGGAGGATTGATTTAACAATGAGCTGAATATTCCATTATTACTGAGCCTCTGTATCGGAGAACTAGAGGAGAGAAACCACAGTGTGCTTTGTCTGAAGGAGCACAGATGAAGATGACATGGACGACGTTGAGTAATGACTGAGATGTGCTGCAGATGTTCTCTCTGGTCCAGTTGGACGCCCGTCTGCGGCAGCTTCACAAGACACACGAGTGCCTTCTGTTTGTGTGGGAAGCTCTGTGTTGTGACACTGTTGTTAATGTTCTACAAGACAGGCCCGGACGATTAACAAAAAAAAACAGAGGACACGAGCAGAAGAACGATGTCCCCGCTGTCTACCTCAGCTCGGGCAGCTGGTTGGCGGCCGCGACCTGACCCGTGCATCTCACCCTGTTACAGCTCTGTAAACAGGAGGGGAGGAGATGGAGGGGAGGAGATGGAGGGGAGGAGCGCAGTACAAGGAGGAGAGAGGCCCGAATCCAAACAGAGTCTGTACGAGCAGGCAAGAGTAAAGCTCTAAGTTACTGAGGGGTCAATGTCACTGGCTGTGGAGCAAAAGAAGAAACATTTCATCGACTGCACTCTCTCTCACTCTCTCCATCGCCCAGAGAGAGAGGGGTCACTGTCATCAATGGGCTTCTTTATGACTGCAGCAGCGTGTCATGTGTGCATCTGGAGCTCTCAAGGCTGAACTTGTTTAGGTTGCTGGGCCAATAGGAATGACACACACACACACACACACACACACACACACACACACACACAAAAAGACCAAGATACGCTGCAAAACATGTATAAGCATAATATAAGAGGCGGTAACCTGAAAATGAACGCACACTGATGACCGAGTGCAGCGATGAAGAGGCCATGAAACCAAATAAACGTGTGTGGGGAAGGCCAGCTCTCAGTGGCACAGATATCACGGTCAGAAATACAGGACCCATGAGGTGTATCGCCCTCCTTGGCATAAGGTGATCCAGATGATTTTAAATAACTAATATTAATAAACGTAACTTTTATTAAATGATTGATACGTTGATTTATTTTTCTGAAAAGCAGGTTTTCCCAGCTCAAAGAAAAGCTTTTCTTTACTCAAATCCTCAAAATACCCTTTAATATTTAGTGTGCGAGTCCTGTGCCACTGTGAACCGTCTCGTCTCCTCTGCCAATAATCACGCTTCATAGGCGCTTACCGAAAGAGCTGCAAATTGTGTCCTGCATGGAAGCGGCGGGCTGCACAGAAGGCTCATTTCATCAGCGTTTGACCTTGCAGACTGGTATTATAGTGCAAATGGAGCGTAATGAAGCGTAACAGGCTTAAGGTTTCTTTTGAGCATCATCATATTTGGGTATTAAGCAGCCAACAGAGACAACAAGATGTTCACGTTTAGGTGCAACATGATTTATGGACGTGACGTGATATTTACTTACCTAAAAGCTAATGACCTGAA
This sequence comes from Eutrigla gurnardus, assembly GCF_963514095.1. Taxonomy (NCBI): domain Eukaryota; kingdom Metazoa; phylum Chordata; class Actinopteri; order Perciformes; family Triglidae; genus Eutrigla; species Eutrigla gurnardus. The sequence continues at coordinate 22,689,099 of NC_139917.1, read as the reverse complement.
AAGCTATACGATGCACGGAAAAATGCTTTAGAGCGTAATCACCGTGAAACATTTTATTGTTCTGATTAAAGGCTTTGTTCTCACCAAAGCCAGTCCCTTTCTTCATTCACTCTCTAGCTCACTCGACCACCGCTACGCTCCCTCTCCCCCTGGCCTCGCTCGTTGAGCCGGAGAGGAGGGCCAAAGTTTGTAGCCGCGGATGATGTGACTACATATTCTACCTTGTAGGGAGAGGGGGAATCAAGGATTGGCTGATAGGTGAACACGTCTCTGTGCTACATGGTTGGAGGCTGGTTGAGTGAAGAATGTTAATCCCCTCCCACTGTCACAGCTTTATAGAGATGACTGAACTCTACTGACTTCACTTCTCATTTCAATTCGTATTGTATAACCTGTATTACTGAATAAAAGAAAACTATTTATATTGATTTGACCAAATATTCAACAAATAAACAGTTTAATGGTTCCATGAGAGCAGAGATTTGCAATTTTAATTGAGTAAGATTTGCAATTTTGATTCAATCTCTGTGGGCTTCTCTTTTTGTCTGAGCAACGTTTATATGATTATGCACTAGAATTAAAATTTAATTTGTATATGTATGTATCCAACACGTGTGTGAAAATTAAGAACATTATCACATCAAGGGAAGCCTCGGCCTATAAAAGGTGGGAAAGGGACAATATATACAGATTTTGTCATCCATATGCAGTTTTTTCCATTTAAAAGATGGTGAAAGGTTGAAAAACAAACTTCTAAAAGTAAAAGTGACCTTTCTCTTATCTTAGTTTGGTTTCTACTGTAAATGGCAATACATGAACACTGTGTGTTTTACACTTTCATAAATCAGATTCAGGTTTTTATTCGGCATAATGAGATATCAAAAATGTATTGTGTGAAAAATGCATTACAGTTCCACTCTAATTGAATGCTTTGGCACAAGAATCAAAATAATGAATAGTGCATAACAACAGACAGATTGTGTGTGTGGGTGGGTGTCTCTTATTGTAAACATCACAAAGCCTCCGAAAAAAGGGAAGCGCATCGAATGATGTCAATACTCTCTCAATACTTTATTTATTTTGTACAAAGTAATTACAGTGCATGTATAAATTGTCGGAACAGAAGCACCTCCATCGAAAGCTGTAATGAGGACAGCTGTATAAATCAAACAATGTGTCTTCAGGCCAGCTTTACAGCGAGTGAGGCCATCTAGAAACATGTCCTGCCAAACTTATGAGGAGAATACTGAGAAGATCAAAAGCTTCTTTCTTGTTCATAATGTACTGTTGAAGCGGTAAATTAGCCAGTGCCTGAGCCCAAGGCATGCGTGAAACCAGTAGCACACGCCGGCCTGGTCACAGTAGGAGGGGCGTGTGTGTGTGTGTGTGTGTGTGTGTGTGTGTGTGTGTGTGTGTGTGTGTGTGTGTGTGTGTGTGTGTGTGTGTGTGTGTGTGTGTGTGTCGGGGAGTTCAGGACAAAGGTTGGCAGAAGCAGGGTCTGATAAATCACATGATTCTCAACAGACCATTTCCTTCGTATCCCTTCTCTATGTCTTTGATCTAATCTGAGCCAAGTGGTAATGGGTAAGTGTGGGCATGTTAGCTGCTCACCCGCGTGCTGTCTTTGACATAATTGGCAGTAGAGTTTGCTAACCTACCTGCTGTCCTCTGACGGAACGTGTAGATCTCTGCTGAAGGGTCTTATCCTCTGGCCTGGGATCGGAGCCAAGGGTGGGGGCCCAGTCAGAATCGGGGCTAGACCTCTGAGCTGCAGCATCAACCTGCTCTGACACCACTGCCTGTAAAGAGAGACAGTGCACGTGTGTGTTTGTGGCTGAGAAAGACAGAAAAGTGACAAAAAACAACCTGTGAATCCAATAAGGCTGCCCCTCTTAGTTGACTGACTCCATTAGATGTTTTTTTCTTCATGCTGAATTACTTATTTATGAGCACATCTCCGGATTCACAGATCTGTCAATTAAATAATCTAATTGATTAATGTTAAGTGTTAGTCGACAAAGAATTTCTTTGGTTGAGGACAGCCTTCGCATTCCAAAGTTACGACGACTTGGCTTGCTGGGCAGCTGTAATTCAGTGAAGCACAGAAAAGAGAACGAGCATCTTTGCCTTCAAACTTGCATAGTTTTCTGTTCTCATGTTTGTGTTTATGACTTAACAGTCATTGGACACTCGGATTATTGTAAATATGTTCAACATGTGTCAAATTTCTTCCATGTAGGTTATAAAAATAAATTAAAAACTGTAGACATGGCATGATATCTTGCATTTTGTTCAGTGTTTAAATTCATTTTAAAATTGCATGCTAGCCTCAGTTTAACCAAAACAGTATATAAACAAGGAATACATATTGCTCTGACAGGTTCCAAGCCAATGTTCACCCTCCAGCAGTTTTTATTGGCCGTTGGCCATTTTTTTTCCGTGAACCAAAAGCAAACAAAAGCAACAGCCATTCAGACAGTTTCTGTCACATATCAATATGTTAAATTAAGTAGTGATTGAGAATACTAAACTGTAAATAATACATTAAGTCTTAACTATCAATATGTTTAAATACAAATTGTGGTTACACTCCAGACATACAGTATGGTAGGTGAGCTCAGATATTGCCATTGAGTCCAAACTGTCACCAACTGCACTCCAAGCAGACGATATGTGAACTGATTCAGCAGCAAAAACAGGTTCAAACACAGACGTAAGCTAAAGACTATAGATCGTTGTAAAAGTCAACCACATCACCTGGAGATTGAGACAAAGAAATTATGATAATTATAATTAAAAAAGCAAAAGCGGATTAAGTCTAGACCTCCAACTGTGAACCAGTGGTATGGAGAAATTTTTAAAGTTCTGCCGATGGAGCGCTTAAGTTCAGTTCTAAAGGGGAATGAGGGGACTTTCGACACGATGTGGGCCCCTTTCCTGGATTATCTACCAGACAGCACCGTGGTCCTCTTACGTAGAGGGCGCTGCAGCATTGACTGGCGCCCCTCCAACACCACAGCAAACACCTAAATGATCTCTCCTGGATACTGATTTGTCATTGACCTGTTTCTGTGCGGTGAGAAATGTCCATGTAGAATCCCATGTATGAGTACTGTGTATGTATACAACTCTCATTTAACATGTATATATGTTACTATTGCTGTCATGTGTGTTTGTTATTTTTGTTTGTTCAAAAAATTGAAAATTAATACAATATAAAAAATAAAAAAAAGCAACAGCAGCATGTGGTAGACATTCAGTATACCTTCAGTCATCAGTCATCTCAATGGAAGCAATGACGACTGGTAACATTGTAGGCAGGTGCTAATAAATTGCACTTAAGTGAGCCTATATTTATATTTTCATTCCAGTCATCTCAATAGACCACAATCAATGTTACGTTGTCATTAGCACCTGGTGTGATCACAAATCACAGACATGCTCATGGTGACCAAGCAACAATTGCGTTTGACAAAATTAATTCAGGGGAAATGTAGAAAATCACAAGCTGAGAATTCAATAGACCAACCCTCGCATACCGGATGTCCACATGACATTTTCATATGCCGAAGGCAATAACCAGATATGTCATGTAGCAGTGGGGCGGCCATCTACCACCTCCACCGTCGTGGCGCGTGTGTCATCACCGCCCGTCTATTTATCAGCGTCTATTAGTCGGCGTCTAGCAGCATCTGTACAGCTCAGCACACAGCAGGGACCACCACAACAAACTGGGGGGGACAGGGATAACGCAAGAGGAGAAGGTTGTCACACAGTCACAGGCGCATTCACTCACACCTTCCTATAATGAAATGGTGCAAGTATAGATTTTATGACGTCACCTACACGTGACATTACAGCTCCACACTTTTGCTCCTGCTGTAATTAAAAGTTCATTGAGCCCTTTATGGTGATGTGTGTAATTGATGTCTTTATCTTGAAGTTAACACCAAATACCTCTCGACTCCATCACCTTGCTGCATTCATTGTCACCTTTCTTTTCTTAAGTCCTCAATTAAAGGTGTGAAACTCCAAACAACAGCCTCACCTGCTGCTATCAACAACCCGTCTACTGAACTGACTTTTTTTGACAAACGTTCACAACTGTGTTGTTTTTTTCTGGGAGGCCAGGTAATGAAGGAAGCCGCATAGGATGTCATCACCTTTTTTTTCCCAACGAGTCCTGATTGCATTATCAGAAACCTGGCATCTGGGCGTGACCTTGTTAACTGCCAGGGTAATCAACTTTAACCAAAGGGGAGGAGAGGGAATGATAAATTATTAGTGAGGAAGATTTTGTTCATGTTTTATTAAATTGGCCTGTCAAAGGGGGTTGGTCAAATTATCTGGGGCCTCGTTTATTGGAGGCTGGCCATATTGGCGCATCTGTTACAATTATTTATAATTTCCAGGCAGTCAGGAGGACGGACTGGGTTTTTTCGGCATCCGCCACATAAAGCAATTTAGAAATTAACTGATGCGGGAGTGTCTGAGTCTTTTTTGCCCTCGCACAATCTCTCTCATCCCCATCCCAGTTATCATCCAGAAAAAAAACTGGGAAACTGGAAAAGGGGCAAAAAAACAACAACAAATATTACAAAGCAGCTTAGTGAAAGCGATGGACAGCGAGAGAGCATAAGATTGAAATAGAAGAAGAGAGTATGCAGGTGCAGTGAAAAAAAAGAGCAAGAGATTGTGTGGAGGCTGAGGGAGGGAGGGGGAGAAAAAAGAAAAAAAAGAGAAAAGCCGGTCTTGGTAATTACTGAACACGATTAGGTTCTTGGGGGAACTTGTCTGGCACTGGCGGCCCTTGCTGCTGAGGATGCGGCAGGCAGGACCATATGGAGGGAGGCTTGTGATTGTGCTCCCTGAAGCTCGTGACCCGTCTGCTGCCGAGCCCTTGAGCTGAATGTGAAATGAGACTTGCCAGGCCTAATGTTCTACACATGCACCATTTATGCCACAAAACAAATCTGATCACTGTTAATTATGGAGCAGCTATAATCAGGAGGGGACCCCGCCACACACACAGACACACACACAGATACACTCACACACACACACACAAAACACGACTACATGCATACATAAATACATACTCCCACACATCTGTGGAGCGACAGCGTTTGTGAAAGCGATTGGATTGAATTCAGAAGTGAGGGCTAGAAGGTGCGTGCCCCCCCACCAGGCCAGGTGCACTTTGTATTCAAGATGGTGATTCTTCAAAGGATGTGTTTGGATATATATATATATGAGTGTGTGTTAACCGGTAGTGCGGTGGAAGAGGGACGTTAGAGCACACAGTGTGTAGGATGGAGGGTGCATGTATGTTTTTTGTGTGTGCGTACGCCGGTCCCGAGTCCTCCCACACAGGCTGTTTGACCCGAGTGTACGTGCCTGAACGGGGGAGCGCATGTGTCTGCAGCGGCACATGGCTGTGCTTCATTAATGAGGCGAGCTGGGCTACACAGAGGTTCTCATCTAATGAGAGCAGTTGAGCTGGTAAAACACACCACTGGAGTCCATGTCATTAGTATGTCTCTGGCCCTGGACGTGGCCCAGCTCCAAACACACCCTCACACACCAAACTCATGTTGACAACGCTGATAATACTAATAACACAGGAGAGGAGACGATCATTGCACTACAAGCCATGAAACATTTATCAGACTATACCTCTTAAACCTGAATGTATCACCTTTACGCAGTGTTTTCGTATTGGAAACGCTGACTGATGTGTCTGAAGAGGGAAAGGCATATGTAAATACAAGCAGCAGGTTGCACTAAATTTTTAACATACTCCAAGGGAGGTCCTGACAGTTAAGCTAAAGGAGTGCCGTTCCAGATGGGAAAAAACAGCCAGAGTCAAAACAAGACCCGAACCAAAGACAAAACACACAAAATATCTGACTTATAGAAGCGTTCCATCACAGAGACGACTAAAACAGAAAAACATATATAATATAACCAGCTGGCTGATTCCACTCAGTTTGTTGAGCACTTGGTTGAAAAATGTATTTCCACCCGTCTTTGTAGCATTATGGTTTCATCACTTTCACTTGATGATTGCTATTAGTGATGATGATGATCAAAAGAAACACCTTACCTCAGCCAAACATGACCCCGCATGGATGTATTTATGAGCATGTGTGGAACTAGCTAATTATACATTTAATTATTCATCTAAAAGGCTTTAGATTGGATAACATAAATAACAAGCCAGAAGTAGTTGTTTATAGGAGATGCACTGTGTGGTCTTCTTTCAATTTATTAATAAAAGGAGAAAAAAAGGCTCATCTTGGGAAATGTGCTTAAGTTTAGTCTGTAAAACCCATATGAGTGTCTGTGTTTTGCGTATCGAATACTAAAACGTAAGGATAAAAAATGTGAATATAGCTGCATGATTCCATAGAGCTGCACACAATGGCCATAATGAGAGGTCATATCTATGATAATAAGTGTATTTATCAGTGTGGAAAAAGCCTTTTTCACATTTTGATTTGTCATTGTAGGAATAGGAGGGGTATGACTGATGACACCAATGATGGCTCTGTTCTATTCAAGGATCCCAGAGTGACAGTGAGTCAGCACGCACAAACACCACAACCCTGAAACTGAAGTAGCAAAATTCAGAAATCATTAATTATATTATTTACACCTGAGCGTTCCTGTGACATGTCAAAATGTTCTCCATGGAAAAGGCATGTTGTCCACGAAAAAAAAAAAAGTTGCAGTTACATTTAAAAAGACACGGGGCTTCTTTCTGTTATATTTTTATGAAACTTTTCTGCAGTGAATGAACATGGCTCATTATCCCTTTCCAATGCTGATGAGAGAATAACCAGTGCTTTGAATGACTGCCCACACAATTAACAACTTGCCACTCATTTACTGTGGTGGAGGCTCCAGAAAGCCTGAGGTCTGCTATGGATTCTAATGTTGGTCTTTAATCACAGCACAGCTCCAACAATAGCCAAACACGAGACAACTATAAATATTTTAAATGTGTCCACTAATGAGGACTCTCTTCTCTGCCTCTAGATTGTGATGGTGACCGCCCAACCTGGCAACCCCAAACCTCTCCAACCTGGCAGTTTGTTCAGACGGCATCTCATTGTGTGTGGGGGTCACCCAGGTGCCTGACGATCGTCCAGGCCCTACAGCTAGAAGATCAGGGCACGAGGCCATTTCCAGTCTGACTTCATGGAGATATTGCTCTGTTTTTCAGTACACAGAGCAAATACACAATACAGAACACTCCGGAAAATAGTGCGAGTAGTGCTGAAACCATTCGTCAATTTGCTCTCCGGTCCTACTTTTTCCAATTTGAGGATTTGCAAAAAACAATCAACAGATTAACTGACAATAAAATGATTGTCAGTTAAGACCTACGTACAAGAATCCATTTTTTGTCTTTGAATTTCGTATCGAGGACCTGAACCTGATGCTGATCCGGCAGGTCAATTGATTTAGGAGGGAACAGTCTCCCAAAAAAAAAAGCACATCATGACTCACATTAACTGACAGCAAGCAGAACTGTTTGGCTACTCCAGACGTTGCTCATGTTTAAGCCTTTGTAAAGTCTTATTAAGCCTCCTGCAAAGAGTTAACTCGACATAAGACAGAAGAGAACAGACAGTCAATCTCGGTGCACAGCATGAAAGTAGAAGACACAATGGGTGTTATTCCTCTCACCCACCCTCCTCCAAAACCACTGCGGGAGGGGTGTTCAAAGCCGTCGCTCTGGTCCGTATTCAAATGAGCGCTGCATCTCCCCCCTGTGCTCCCGTTGCGATCAGCACTTTGATCACCTCCAATGGTAACTTCCACCAAAATATTTAAAATTAAAATCAAATCTGCCTTAACAACCTGAGCATTAGAATTTAACAGGTGTTCGGGAGGAAGTTGTTACAGAATTTGCAATTATATCCTCGGATACACACACCTTTAGAGGAACGCACGCCTACGCAGACGCGCGCGTACACACACATACGCACAGCCTGTCAGTGAAATTACAGATCGGGAAACAGAAAGCCCTCCTGACTGAGTGCTATACCTTGGGATACCTGATCTGTTCACTTTGATGTCAGTAGGTAAGAAAGTTAAAGAAACAAATCAGCCAGACAGCAGCTACGTGTGTTCGGTAAACAAAAGTTTGTATTAATTCTTAGCATAGCTTATTGTATACACAGTATTTTTGTAATTACATCTCAACCCTGGAAATCAATGTGCGATGAGTTTTTTTTTCATGCTGCCCTCAGTGGGGAAGATACACGGAGTGGAGTGCATGTTCAGTGTATTAAAATAAAACACATATTTGTGTACGCACTCGCATACATTCCATTCATATACATGCCTGTATGCACGCATGCATGCATGCCCACACACACACACACACACACACACACACACACACACACACACACACACACACAGCACTAACTGCATCTTCTCTAAATGTAGTATTAATTACTGGGGGAACACTGCAGTACTGTATTTAATTACAGACTAAATGATCCATTTATATTTCACCGCTGGTTAAATTAACAGGGTTAAGTGAGACGGGGCGATTGTAACTCACTTAACATTTGAGCTGATATCTTTTAACTTCCTGTCTAGGGGGCAGCACTGTCAGAAAATATCAACCAATCAAATTAAACAATTACAGTCCGTGGAGGAACAGAAATTACTCAACCGCAGCAAAAAATAGTATCTTCCGCGGCATCAGCTACAGAGTTGATTTATCGGCTATAAGACGTAGTGTAAACGTGAAAGTCACTGCGGAACGGATTGAGAATCTCATAAGTGCCCTACAAGGCTGATGGAACGCGGTTTCCGTGGCCAAACTGTACAAGATACAGATAGCTGTTACTATTCTAGTCTTTGACACTGTGTGGTCGAAGAAACACCTTTCACCATATCATTAGGAGTCGTTAAAGTTCACTTTAAATGTGGCTGCAGCATTAACTTAGTTTATATTGGAGCCTCGATTGCCTTGGGGTGACAGTTCAAAAGGTAGTGAGCCAAAGCCAAACCCCTGCTGACTGACAGACGTAGAGCTGTAACTCCAACATCATCTTCAAAAACATAACTGGGCTCCAATTAAATCACCTCTCCCCACCTCTTATCTATCTTTGCTATCTGACGGGAGTATGTTAAAAGGACTTCCAGGTACTTGGGTGGGAGGATAGAGAGAAGAGAGCTGAAGTAAGTGAGTCAGAGAGTGCGATGCGTACCCAGGACAGAGAGCTGGAGAAGATCACATAGCTGACATGAAAGACGCCGGCGCTAAGAGAGATGGTCGGATCAAGGGTGAGCTAGAGCGATATTAAGAGAGTGATTCTCAGTTAAAGACCATCGCCACAGGCCGTGCTGGGGCTTGTCAGTCATTACTGTGCATGCTAATCTACCTACACATTGGTGTCTCTGTACCTTAGGGCGACTAGATACCCAGACAGGTGATGGAGAGAAGTATCCTAATGTAATGTGTTTATTTGGTAAGAAGATACATTATGCAGGGAATCATAAGCATACATATTTTGTTGGCCATTCCCCCTCATAAATGCATATTGAATATATACCGTGTATATAAGTTCAACATCATAGGAAAACGCTTTTTAGCCTGGAGTTGCGATGCACTTGATAAAAGTAGAGGGCCTCTGGAGGGGAGCTGGTGAAGAATAAGACGGGTGCTTACCTTAAAGTTGGTCTGTCTGTTTGATGTTGGGTGATGCTTCTGCTGTTGCTGCAGTTGTAACTGTTCCTGCTGCTGCTGCTGCTGCTGGTGTTGTTGTAACTGTTCCTGCTGCTGCTGTGACTGTTCCTCCTGCTGCTGTTGTAACTGTTCCTGCTGTTGTAGCTGCGCCTGGAGTTGCAGGATGCTCTGGTCTTTCTGAGCCAGCAGGCCGCTGAGCTTCTGGTGACTCTGACGGAGGTTGGCCTCGCTACACACCAGGGCCTGGTAGCACTGGCTCAACTCCTTGTACAGCTGTCGACAAACAGAAATAGGACAAACAGGGTTGGAAAGCAGGGCAGGAGGGGGAAGTGAAGAGGGATTGGGTCATGTCATACAGAGATGGGACCTCGAATGGAGAAAAATTACTGATATGTCATCATATGGGGATATTTTCTTAAGGAGGTCTGAAAAGGAATGCTCCTTAAAGGTAATGTTTTATGATAATTACCCCCCCCCCCCCCCCGTGTGTAGTCATCAGATAGAGGGGAAGTAGGTTAAGATCCCATTCACAGTAACCTGATATGTTGTAAAACATCTTTCATTTCTGGCATTAGTCCACTAATTACATGTTACAGCTAGCCGGGAAATAAATCAACACGGTGGGCGAGGCCTGAGCGGAGAGCAACAAAGTGGTTATAATAATGATGAGTTTGAGGTTTGGCGTGTGTGTGTGTATATATGTGTACCGTCTGATAGCAGGTGGTGTCAGCAGTGTGCGCCTCTTCTTGGTTCCTCAGGACTCTCTGAGTGTCAAGGTTGAGTCCTTCCAGTTGCTTGATCAGGTGGCTCTGCTCTGCTGCGTGCTCCGTACTCTGCCTGTACAGGGTCTGCACCTCTGCAAACTCACATCTGCACACGCACACGCGTGTTACACAAATACACACTGCACGTGCACTGTGACTGTTCAAGTAAAAGCATCGTTCATCGGCACACTATAGAGCAGTTATAGGCATTAAGTTCTGGGGTTCAAGAGGTAAACATATAGAGAAGTCATATCTAAAAGGTTATGAGAAAGTCAAAGAACTTCAATTATCCTTTTCAGATTTTAAAATGAATTAAAAAAAAAACATGTAAAATGTAAAATTTGATATAGTTAGTTATAATGTTATCATCACAACACTGAAATATACATTTGCAATATTAGGGTGAATGTAGAACAATGATACGTCTATTAGATCTTTCTGTAGTCAACGATGCTTACATTTCCCAGATATAAGTATTACGGTTTATTTTTTAAAGTTGTTTGCGTCCTATGGAAGTACTGAAAAGTGCTTATGAGGATATCTTTATTCACATAGGCACAATGTAAAGGACGGGCTGTAGTCCTTATGTGACTGACATGTCAGAGTGCCTCTGGCATTAAAACAGAAAAGTAGTTTTAAAAAAAAAAAAAGGTTGAGATTACCACTAAGGCTCCTACGGTTCTCACAGTTTTTATCATATCGACTAAAGCTTAGCCAAAGCCTGCCCTGTTTCCCTTTTCTCCTTCTTTTAAAGCACATCCACTATGCAGGGCTTATCAAGTGGCTTTAGGTGAGCCAGAGTGGAAGAAATCTGTGTCACCCCCAAGCCTCCCAGCGAAGAGAGCATATATAGTAACGGCTCTACACAGTAACCCATGTGACATAATGGTTATGCATTGTCTACACACAGGACAGATGCACACTTACCTTAACTAATGACATTACACATAAATATAACCATTTCAGGTGTGGTTGTTACACGGACCTCCATGTCTATCAAGTTGAAAGGGCTCACCGAAGTTGAGTGAGTTGCTCCTCCTTCGCTGCCACCTCCCTCTCTTTGGACAAAGACTGAGCTGTTAGACTGCTACTGTGGCTCTGCAAGGTGGACAACTCCCGCCAAGCATGATGTAGCTCCTCCTCCAACTCCTGTTGTACAAGAGGAACAACACTTTATTTCTTTTTTCCTGGAACATCGAGCCCCAGTCATTGAGGACTAGGTCATGTAATGCAGCAAACACCAGTTAACCCTGCACTGGAAGCAGGAAGGTTTCATTTCACGATGGGAGAAAGTGGAAATATAGGGTATCTGATACTGTCCACCTCCATCTGATAGTACAAAGTACAACGGTTGTCTTCAGTTTGAATCCATACAGCCGTCTACATCGGCTAATAGCTCACAGTTCTGTCACACTTTCAGCTTGTAGAAGCAACTTAAAGCATCTTATGGGCGCCAAAACTATTTACCTCCAACGTACACATGTAACTATATTGATTGTGCATTGGGCTGTAAACCCTGTCAAAACACTTTTGAGTGCACAGCAGCACTGTGGCTGAACAGATCCAGTGGGTAGACAGCCGTAGGACTGCAGCTGCTAATACTGTGGGGCTTTCTCTGTGCAGCAGGTGTAGACAAGGTGTTAGTGACGGCTTTTTCTTAATAAGACGAAAACCATCTGAGCAGGGCACGCATCAAACACACAAAGGTCCCGAAACCAAGACGGATTAAATGCAATTTAAAAATAAACATTTCACAGGGCCAGAATTAACGGTGTGCAAAATCAATTTGTCCAAAAAAAAATGACACAAAAAGATGCCATGATGCCTTGCTTGTTTGGTGTGTGTACATATGAGGACAAAATAGCAAAAACACCTTACGTTAGACTACGGTTACCCTGCAGGAAAACTCACAATGTTTAGATTTGAATGAGAATGCCTGTGCTGTTGTCAAGAAGTTATTTTCTTAAGTGAACAGAATAATTAACAGAGGATCAGTAAAGGTATTAGCATAAGGGCTGTCACATTGTGCTCGTTCACTTTTGTCCACCCCGTGTAGGCGTACCTAACCTATGCACGCACTGGATTTAATTCTAAATTCCTGGGCAAATCTTTACTATGTAAAACAAATTGGCATGATGGATCCAGCACACACCCCATGTAGTCCATCTCCATCTCTCAAATCAATGTATGATACAAAAAAAAAATGCGAAACAGGTGGACTGTCTTCGGCTGTGATGGATGTGCATAGACTAGTTGCTGGGCTCCATCCTGTCCAAGTGTAATTACTCTGCAGCCCTGACTTATTCAAGACGTCCTTTTCTGACTCCATTTGACTAGCATAGCAATATCTATCATCACGATTAGTCTATAAGGAGGGGGCAGAATGTGAGGCTCTTCTGCCCTGAGACTCCGGTATTGGCAGACAGCTGATTTCTGTGAGGGGATGGCAAAAGGCGGCTGAACTGAAAACTTGTCAGGAGTTTGATTTAAACCTCCCCGCCCTTTGTTGATAAAAAAAACATTTTCAAGCTCCTATCAAATAAAAAATACATTTATGAGTGATCATTTATACTTTCCTACCTTCAGGCTATATAACCCTGGCAGATTGCATTTATTGGTCAGGTGTTGTTTCCAGGGTGTGAGTGGATAAATAGGACATTCACCTGTAGCCAGGTTAAGCAGTAATTACCAAAGGTTATGTGTACATTACCTTATATAAATAGTGTATACAATGGCAAATTTACAATATGTGCCATATTCTTATAGGTTGGGAGAACCGCGGGCGACCTAAGCTACCAATCTTGTGTAAGAGGTGTGAGCTTTGATGTACACATAAATAGTGAATGACTTCTGCAGCTCAGTGGGAGAGGCGTCTTGACTTCTCTCTCCGGAATGTAAATTTCATTATTTTTCCAAATGATATCATTACTTCAAAATTGTTAAATGTCTTTTATTTGTGAGTGCTTAAGCCTCACTGGGTTAAATGTTTAAAAAGACACACTGCTATCACAGTATTGTTCATATCCACAGAGATGGAAAGTAGTGATTTCTACCGATGACAATGGACAGATTCTTAAAATGACCTGCTTGCATTTGGGGGAGAACTAACGACTCATAACGACTACAAACTCTTGCACCCACACAAGCAAAGCACTGAACAAAAGTTCCTTTCAACTTTGGTAAAGCTCAATTCATTATTTTATTTTTTTAACCAAACAAGGAAGCTATGTCTCCCTCATGTTGAATCATAATTTTTCCCTCCTTTGAATATAATGACTGCATATTTAAATTGTATGATTTACAACAGAGATCTTTTTATATTCACATGCTGAGGAGGAAAGGGCATGAGGGATCAGAGAGTTCAAGGCGTGCAGAAGAAAGGGGAAAAGCTAGAGGACGGAGCCCTCCTGTACGACTTTGTGTGCATCTGAATGGACTTGTCCCCGTGTTCGTACCTTGACTCTGTCCTGGGCGGCATCCCTCTGGTCTCGTCGGCTGTTGGCCTGCCTCTCTTTCTCCTCCAGGTCAGCTCGCAGGGCGCCACAGCGGGAAGTTAATCCCTCTTTCTCCTCCTCTAGAGCCTGCACCACCCGCCGCTCCTCCTCCTCTTTCCTCCTACACTCTGTCTTCATTTCCTGAATAAGGGTGTGTGTGTGTGTGTGTGTGTGTGTGAGGAGGAGAGTGGGGGGTCATGAGGGCCAAATAAACAACGGTGACGGAACAAGAGAAAGAGGAAAAACTAGCGGTTCAAACTGAGAAAATGAAAAAGAGGAAGACGGAGAAGAACAAAAAGAGAAGCAACCCATGGGGTTGAGGCTGAAATGAATATGTAAACAGTGGACCGGCATTACTGCGGGAGCCCCCTGCATGGGCCGCTGATTGGCCAAGGTCACCTGTGCTGTATGACTGGACCCACGCGGCCAGATGTTGGCTGGTGTGGGCCGAGCCTTGCCGCAAGTGCTGGGCTCACGCAGGTACAGGGGGCAGTGTGTCGGCTTTAATGACAGGCTCCTAATGAGAATGGTGCTTGCTGCAAGACCCATTAGACTCAACCCAGGTCTCCTTTGATGCTGTCCCCCACAATTTCTCGCCATGAGACCTCACCAAGACTGTGTAAAGACCATTCCTTTATCAATTAATCATAGCCAGGTCCCAAGTAAGCATAATTAGGGAGAAGCCACACCATCACATGCACACTTTTCACTTTCCCCTACTGAACCAGTCATTAAGTATTTATCTGCAAGTTAACAGCCTGCTTTCCTTTCTTCACACACACACACACATATGCGCGCGAGCACACACACTTTCCAGTTGTTAAGTATTCTCTGTTGTCAGTACCAAGAAAAAAAAGCTAAAAAGCAAGAAAGGGTGAGATAAAGCCAGGGTGAAAAGCGAGAAGAGATGACACAAAGACATAGAGATTGTGTTCAGGAGGGCTGAGCAATCCTCTTCTCTCAATCCTCTAAATGATTCAAACGCCTGTGGCTGTCGCCACGGGGGACTTGTCGTGTTCAGTGCCACACAGAAAAGACACTTTTTTTTTTTCAACTCTGAGGCCCAGACTGCCACAGAAAATGTCTTCCACCGACCTTAAGTTCCTGACTGTTATTGACCAGTTGTTCACGCAGAGCTGTCAGCTCCTTCTTCATTAAGGCACTCTCTTCTTCCACAGGCATCCTCCTCTGTCCCGAGTTGTTAATCTCCTGCTGCTGCCCTGTCACTTTCTGTGGCAGACAATGAGACGGAAAAAAGGAAAGAGAGCAGCACAGAGAAAGAGCAAGAAAAAGCATACCAAAGGTTACATAATAGATAAGTCTTTGAAAACTATCAGACTATCTGACCAGGAATGAATAACATTAAACCAATATGTTTAAATTCCCTGAGCATCCTCCAACCTGATTTTCCAAAACATATATCTGTAAATATTAGATAGATAACATGACATTTCTTAACCTTGTGTGTTGCAACAGAAATAGGGTGCAACTAACAATTATTTTGTATGATTGATTATTAACCGTCAGATCTATTCAGATCCATCAGAAAACAATCAAAAATGGCCATTGCAATATCCTAGAGCTAAAAGGTGATTATTACATTTTGGTTTCACCAACATTCCCCAACCCAAAGATATTTAGTTGACAATATTGTTCAAATTCTCACATTTGAGGACCAGCAGCACCAAGTATTTGGCATTTTTGTTTGAAAAAATTACTAAAAACGACAATAAATAATTCATATATCAGTTCATCCACGGCTCTATACAGAAAGCTGGCCCACACTATTAAGATGCAACTATAGCGAGTGAGAAAATATAAATAAATAAATCTCCATGATGAACAATTTAATGATTCGCAAAGTTCATCAAAGGAGGTCTGAGTGATTTTAATGACCACCCACTTTTGATGCTGGTATATGTTCATGTCATGTTTTTTTTTTTTTTGCCAGCCTTTGTGGCATTAGGAGGAGGAGGCTGGCCTCTTAACGCCGCATCAGCTGGAGTTTGGCATTGGCTGGTAATCCACAGCCTTCTGTGGGTACACCCTCCTCTCAAATAACACTGTGCTCTGGGATGCAATTAATTGCCATGTTGAGGGAAATCGCTCAGATATATCCAGATAGCGGATTTAGCGTTCCTCGCCACTCCTAGCTTGCCTTGCTAAGAACAGAGGGGCTTTAATAGAGATTTATACTGGAGAGCAGAAAATAAATTCAAACGTTGATAATGAGGTAGGCGAGAACAATTTGAACCCCAGTAGTGCTCAATTGATAGAGGAGGGAAAAAAAGGGGGGTTCCGCCAAGTTAAGAGGTCTAGGACAGAAAGATTAGCATTTGAAAGTTCCCAGTGCAATTCAAAAATGAAAGCTAATTATGTTACAAAAATGGAAAGGACTAGCGAGGGAAAGTATAGAGAGAAAGAGGTGGAAGATAAAAAGAAGACGGGAGAGGAAAAAAAAACATCATCAAAGTTGGAGAGTGGAGATATTAAGAGGAGTGTAAGATCCTGTGTGGACTCAGTGGACCATCACATCTCCAAAAAAAAAAAAGAAAGAGGAAAAACCAATTAATCACTTTTTGAGTGTGTATGGCTCAAGACTGTGGATGAGATGATGAGAGTCAGAGGGCCGAATGACACAGCACAGAGCTCAGTGCTCTTAATGAGATTCTCAAATAGCCTGCGAGCTTCATTACCAACCGTTTAAAGAGGAGAACGAGACACTTTCCGAACGCATAGTGAAAACACAAGCATGAAGACGGAAGAATAAACTGACAGCATTTCATTGGCTTTTTCTGTGAAAGCCACTTTGGAATTCATCAGATCAGCGGATTACATGCAGATGACTTCAACACATGATTTAAAAAACTAGTTTGGATTATGAGTAATGAATGAATGAATGGCTCAGTTAGCACGTCTTCCAGTGCAGACAGTTGGTTGAGAAATGAGACACGCTGGAGAAAATGGTGAAGACGTCAGAAACAGATGAAGAATGTGTGGCTACTTATGTAATTAGCTCTGGTAATTAGCTCCAGCCATCAGTCTAAGCTGCTAATAACGGTTACATTATCGCAGATCAACACCGTTTTCGGTTCACCAAAGTCTTGTTAAAATCAAGCAGACTGATACGTAGTAACGGTTTGCATTTTTGGATGTAAAAAAGGAAAGCAATGTATTTCAAAAGTGGCATTCACAATACAACAATATATATACCAGGCCTAAATAAACTATAATAAATATAATATGGAAATTATTATTAAATATTGAGATTCTGCAATATTCATCACACTTGATCTTATGTTCTTATCTTAAATATAATTATGTACAGTGAGTTTGTTCTCTCATACCTTACAGTGGCCTATTCTCTTGACTTTTGTAGCATTGTCAATGCTGTCCTACCTAGAGGCAATACAAATTAAGTTTGAGAGATTTTCTTGCCAGTTGGCTGTCATGGGTACGAATGCGTCAGCCATCATTTTTTACGTAGATTGTCATCATCCATTAGAAGGTTTTACTATTTTTTTTTCCATCATTCATCACACTTTACTCAGCTTCAACTCATTTGCTCTTGACTGTCTTCATACATGTTTTTTTCTGTGGGGTTTTATTCTCTCTGTCCTTATTGTGTGAACTGTACCACTGAAGGCACGCCACTATAGGAAACATTTGAGAAAAAAGTGCACTACGACTGATTGCACTTTTTTGCCAGCATTAAACTAAAGACCCAAATAATATACATAAAGATTGGCAGAGTCACATATCTTATCTCCTCTGAGTGAATACTATAGCTACTGTATCGACTGGATCACAGTTAAGATGGCTTAGGAGGGTAATGTAAGAAGAAAAAAAAGCACTGGCAAGGTGATGACTCCATCACAGCCAGTCTCATTAGGAATGAACCCGATTCTGAATGAGGGACGCTAATGAAGGAGACTGACAGATGCTTCGGTGAAGGGATGATGATTTGGAGTATATTACATTAGTGATGTCATTATCGTCAGCCATCATACCATCAAGAAATATTACTCAAGGGGTGGTACAAGGGAAAGCACATAAAAGTAAAGGAAGACTTGAAGGTGTTCACATTTAAGCAGGCTGAGAATGAAAAGTTAACTAATAGACAGAGAAAAAGCAAAGGGGAACCATGCAAGGTGGAAACATTCTACCTAAATAAAATCACTTCAGGGAAAGATGCAAACCAAGAAAAGATAGAAAAGAAATGCTTGTAATTAAAATGTCAGAGAGGAAATCTTATGACTAGATGTTCACTAGTTTGGTCTGGAGATGTAGCTAAGAGAATGTGTCTGAGCTCTAACAGCATTCGTTGAACACAGAAATGTGCACAAATGACCAGTGTTCTGCACCTGTTCCAGCTCCTGTATCTTGTAGTCTTTGGACTGGAGGATCTCCAACACTTTCCTGTCCTTGATCTCAGCTTTGTGCTTCTCACTAGGAGAAAGAGAAAAGAAAAATAACACATAGAAGCATGTCCATAGTCATCTGGCCTCAAGACTTGAGGCTATACCCTGTAATGCCTACAAAAAGTACCCATATCCCCCCTGAAAAATGATTTGCCGATGTTTCATAACTTTGAATGACAGTGGGTGCACAGTAGAAATTGCATAAATCGGTCTGATCTGTCATAGAGGATACATAACAGTACTCCATAGTGTGGGCTAGATAATACCTTCCCACTTTGAGTGTAACTCCTGGACTTTCTACTCTTCTACTAAAATATAAATTTGGATTCTTTGGACACCTGCTGTGCTTGACAAATAAATAAGATCCCTTTGCATATAAGCAATTAGAGTTCCTTCTTTTTTTTCATATAATGTTTATGAAAACCACTCTTTAAGAAAAGTATTATCAATATGAATAAAAGGGTAATAAAAGGTGAGCTACTGCACGATCTGCTGCTGCATCAAACTCTGAACCTTTCTCTCGAGGCCACTAGCACCTCTTTTATCCTAATGAACTTTTTGGGGAGACAAAAACAAGGTATCAATAGGGGACCTGTTTGTTTCAACTGCTTTAGGCCACCAGGGGCGACCCGCTCCCTCTCCTCATCACTCACTTCCTTCTACACCTCCCATCTGCGAGACCTTCTCTCTCGTCTCTTTGCCTCTTCTGATCAGAGCCTCTCCCCCGGTAGACGCTGAAATAAGTATCCGTTGTCTCTGGAGGAGATGGAACGCAGGCCGGCCTGGCTCACTTCTCCTTGTATATTGGGCTGTGTTCACCATGTCCTGAGCAACCAACCAATCACTCTACAAGCTCCACACAGGAAGGGGAGGGGAGGCTGAGTGGCGGTTCCCAGCGGGCACCAGCGCTTGACTGGAGTCGACACAATTACCATGTCAATATCCTCTTGCGTATCAGGTGATACAATGCACATACACTCTCTGGGTGCATGTTCCCCCACGTGTCTCAGTCGACCAACACACTTTGATGGGTTTCCTATGGGGCTATGAAGGAACTGAAGAGGGTGTGGAGAAGGAACGAGAGAGGAGGATCCTGAGGAAGACTGCTACACTGTTTTACCCCTATTAAGGGTCTACCAACAACTGACAGACATCAAATGTATGTGATATGAACACATGATGGAGAACATATCATTCTACGGTATCCTCAAAAGAAAGAAAAAGGCTGTAAAAACTAGTCCAAGTATCGAGTAAACCTTTCCATTCTTGCACATGTATAAAAGGGAAAACAACTGGTGTTCAAACTGCAGTGATACCAGCAGCAAAGATCATAGAAAGTCACTTTTTCCCCCCCTAATAAGGACGAATATCCGACTGTGAAAAGGCCTGAGCCTCTGTTCTTTTCTAAAAGTTCCCATGCCACTGTGTTTAGTGCAGCTTAGCCACCCTGCAAAAGAGGTCATATTCAATCTCACAATTTATCCAATAAAGACAAGTATTTGGCAGGAGTGTTTCAACTGTCCAGAATGGGTGCGGCGGAGGAGTGTTTTCATTAAACGGGTTTCCATGGTTGAACTGCTAGACTGGGGATAAGAAGGCTTAAATCAGCATCTGCACCAGATTCCGTCGTAACCCCAGTAGAATGGCCAAGGTGCCTTAAACACCCCTTGAACGACTTTCACACATATTTTTCCTTCACTTGTGAGATAAAGGAATTTTCAGCTGTTGAGCCTCTCAGGTAGCAATTTGAAAGATGAATCTACTCACCGCTCAACCACCAAACTGACAGCCTGGGTCAAGTCTGGATTTGCCACTTGCAGGCGTTTCCATAGGGACCACACAAACTCCTTGTCTGCCTGTGAAAATAAAGGATTCAGTGAGTCAACAGCTGCTGTTTTTAATTGAGATAAATAGCTTTCGATACATTTGTCTCAAAAAATGCAATGAGGCCAGCAGGCACATCTCTGCTTGACTCAAGTGAAAAACAAAAAAAATAAATAAATAGGATGCTCAATGACATTAGCATACGACAGAAGGCGTAGTCAATCAATAATTTAAATATCTCGACCAAAATTGTTTTTGATCTGGCCTGCCCTCTCTAATCACGAGTCTCTCTTAGCAGGAATTTTCATGGCTGAGATGTGACCTTCGACTCAAAGGGAGCCAGCATTGACACTTGTCATTATGCACTATTTATGACTGGGGAGAGCCGGGATCCAAATCAAAACACAGCAGTCGAGCTTGCATTTTCTTTATTAATCAATTGCACTCCGGATATGTTTTCCACCAGAGCTCCAAAGTAACTAGCCCCAAAGAAACTCAAAACTGATGACAGGGAGAGACATCTTCAAGTAGAAAAACCCAGCCAGCCCCTGACACATTTCCAATTCAAATTGTCTCTGTGTTTTTTTCAAACATTTTTAAGCTACATTACATTTAATGAGGGACATCTAAAAACTACATTTTCTGACATTAAAAGACAGAATTATACCAAATCGACTTAATATAAAATTATCTGATAAATTATGTTCACATCATCATAAGATAAAAGTCATCCCTCCCACTGGAATCTACTGGTCTCCAATTAGTACATGAATTTTAACCCCCTTTTCAAAAGTGTCTAATCAATTATTTACTAAAATGGCAGAAGCAGACCTTGATAAGACCATGAGCTGAACACATAAGTGGAAGGACTTTAGATCTCTGTCTCTCTATGCATCTATGTGTAAGTGTATGTGCATGTGTATACAGAGTGAGAGCGGGGTGAAGGAGGACAGAGATCTCATCAAATCAGCCCTGCAATGCAGCTAACGATAAAATTAAGCAGTGTGTGGCTGACATGAAATAGGTGGTCTCCCCTGCCTGGCCTTTGGCTGCCATTAGCCGTTCCATGGACAAGTGTTCAGCCAGGACCCTCATCAAGATCTCTCCTTTGCCATATGTGTTCTTAAAGATGCACTGAATGTGTGTTTGATGTTGGCTGAATTATTCATTTTGAACCTAGACACCGAAACACCATGGGCTAAACATACCAAAGAAAGCATCTGGAATTCAGCCACATGTTAATAAAATTAGCATGGTCTAGTAGGAACATTTGCTGGCCGACAGATGAAACTCTTTGTAGTTAATGGCTGTCCTGAAGTACATCTTGCCAGAGACTTAAGACATCAGTGGTATTCAAATGCCACTATTTAAATTGTACACTGCGCAACTAAAGGTCCCTATTAGATAGACAGAATCACTGATGTTCTACTTTAGACGAGACCACCAAGGATGGCTTCAATGTTCAATGTAAGGCAGCGCGAGCTGTCTGAAGTGAACATCGTATGACTGGTAAACTAGCAGTACAACAATGTAGTGCTTTGCAACTGAAAGAAACACTTTAACCCAGATGTTACCGTATAAAGGTGACAAAAATGTTTGATGGACAAAAGTATAAATGCTTTAAATAAGTAAGTGACGCATAGCAGTTGGGCATTTTTGTGGTTTGTTAGGTGAACAAACACCACAGCAATTCGACCTTAGAAAACATTTGGAAAACACATATGGTCTCCCCACATATAGTGTCATGAATATACAAATGCAAAAAAGGGTTCAAACGTTTTTTTGTTTATTGAATTACAAAGCTGCATGCATTCATTTGCACTACGATACAAGTTCGTAAGGATGTCTTGTGCCAGAAGATACAAAGATGTAAATTTCTTTTTCAAAAGTAAACTCTAAGAAGTAACTTCAAAAGTCAAACTTTACAGGGGATAAATAGAGCAACACTTGTTGTTATAGCCAAACAACACTGCATGTGTCGGGTGGTATCTACAGTCTAATAAAAACTGGGATGTAACACATCATCTGGTGAACCCCACAACTGTCTGTTTGTCTACCTGTAAAGCAAGGTACTGTGAATATGCAAAGTAAGAAGCTGGTGGGTTAACTTCACTCATGTTATTAGGCACCACCTAGTGGTGAGTATGCGAGGACACCCTCCCCCAATCAAAGGAAAGGTTCTCAAATCTGCTCATGAGACACTTCTGTGTCTTTAGGTTTGTATTTATTTCAATATATAGAGAAAAGTGGGGGGAGGGGATTTATTCAATTGTCAGTTGTGGTCAGATGATTTACTGATTTTGCAGATTATAAAAAAACCAAGTCAGTGACAACTTCATTCAAATGGGCTTTTTGCAATAAAGTAAAATCAACAAATCTTTAAATAACAACTAATTCCCAGATAACAGATATGCTCTTCCATAACTGTCAGATGCTAATCATCAAACTCAAAACTATCACCATGAGTTCATGCCTTATTAGTTCAAATGAGGTGAGGCAACACAGAAATGGGTGATCAATATACATTCCAGCAAGCATTATCATCTCCACAGAAATAGTTCATAGTTTAACGATGTTACACACACACAGACACACACACACACACACACACACACACACACACACACACACACACACACACACACACACACATAACAATGTAGCACATTATGAATGTATCTGATTTAGATATGTATCAATTCAAAATAAAAAATGAGAAGACATTTAATAAAGTAGAAATTACTCTTGGTGAAACAGCAAAACAGCTGGTGCTAGTGTACTGACACTAGCACTGTGTTTGTGGTAGTGAGTGGACACTCACTACTACACATGAAGAATCCTTTTTCCCTTCTGGTGCTGACTCAGTGGCCCCACGATTGCCAACCTTATTGAACTGTCATCAGTTCACTCAATAAGTGTCCCTATTCTGTAGCAATCCCACTGAACAAGTGTGCATGTGTGTGTGTGTGCTCAGCCCTTTTAACACACGTTCACACGTACCTGGCATTGCATTAACTCATCTGATAAACTCTCCACTTGCTCCTCCAGAACCAGGATGCGACTGTCGTCTTTCAGGGACATTTTGAGGCTTAAAAAGGAAGCAAATAATATAACGTCGGTCACTTTGAAGCAGATGGACAAATAGCACATTATCGCATGTAAACACGTTCGTTCACTTGTATGACAACAAACCTCACGGAGGCTCTTTACGAAAAGTTAACGTTACAGAGTTTATTTCTTACCCGTTTCGATAACTTCCTTACCACGCAGATATCAACAGACGCGTCCCAGCCCTTCGCTAAAACGACATAGTGCTAGTGTAGCTATCTAAGCTAACGTCAAACAGTCATATTGGTCGTTTCTTGACTGCTGATGACAGACTTCCGCGTTAAGTCAGCACAACGTCAAAGAAGGCACAGACGGCGGAGTTCGTGCCTTCTTTGAAAGCACGATTTGTAAGCTCTTTCTACAAAAAAATCCAAACAAACTTCCTCAGTGAGTCACACTGTTGTCAATAACTACTGAAAACGCTTTCCTGCTTTCAAACAAGCCCGCTGTTTTCCGGTTTGTGTCCCCCTGTGTCGTCATCGTAATCACGTCATTTTACGACGGTTACAGTTGACGTACGGCAGAGTGATACAAATCCGAATGCTGTGGTTTCCAAAGGGTCCGAGTACCTTGTTTTAAATGGTCCTTTACCTAATTAGGTTTGTATAGGCTCATTAAAGAAAAGAGTGACACTTCAGTTCAAACTTTTCACATTTTTCTTTTTTTTAATAATGAGGACACTAGAGTCAAACGTATGCCTATTAAATGTGGACACACCTAACCTAATCTCACCGTTAATATGATATTTGATTATTGTCTGTGAGTTTAAAGACTCTAATTAGTAGTTTATCAAAACAGGAATATATATATATATATATATACTGTATATATATATATATATATATATATATATATATATATATATATATATGAAAGTCATTCTATGGTTGATTCACAGTTTTATTTCAGTTCTCCGAATCATACTGATTTATTGTTTTTATTGTGACATTTTATCTTAGTTGGTTATTGTATTCAATGTTAGTTGTTTTTGAAGGCACAAACACATTTCACAGCACGTTGTACTGTGCATGATTGTGTATGTGACAAATAAAACTGAATTGATTTAATCTTTATAGGATCCAAAGAACATAAAATTGCCCTGGTGGTGACTTCTTCCGTCCGCCCATGCCTCCCACTGAGTTTTCATCAGAAGCACATTTTAGCTGACCAAGATCAACTCTGAGCAACGATTCAGATCAAAACCACACCAACATGGGTGAAATCTATTGGCTGTAAATTATTCAAATAGCATAGGATATGCTACAATTTGTGCAATGATTCATTTGTTTTCTTTCCCCACTTAATAACTTTTAGGCCTTTTGACATGTCACCATCAGAAAAGACCATGATGGTTGAATTACATGTAGCTGCTGTGGTTTCAGGGTCCGGGCATCGAGTGGTTTGACTCACTGTTACACTGTCATGGCGTACTGACGGAGCAAACCATCATTAACGTTATTTTAAAGACCTGTGCATTTTCTCAATAAATCAAAATGCTTTCTATGAAAAAGTCCAATGGACATTAAGACCTCTCCCATAAGGATACATAACATTTAACAAAAGAATACAAGTAATACAAAATACTAATAATTAGTATTATTATAGATAATAATCATAATGGTAATTATTATGAATATGTACAAACATTTAAACAGCAATACTGTGATGTGATGTTATGGTTTATTGCTTTTCATAAAAATGTGACTTCAATTAAAAACAAGTTGCACTTGAATCTTTAAGTGTAATGATGTGTTATAACATAAAAATATTTAAATCATATAAAATATGAAATTGCAGGACTTTAAGATATTAAAGGGGCTGTATGTGTGTAAGGTTGAACATTAAAATCGTCAAGAAAATGACAGTAGTGTTAAAGAAATGGCAACATATAGGGAGATGTGCTGCATAGCACACACACACACACACGCACACACACACACACACACACACACACACGTGAACGCGTTATATTGACTGAGGGGTCCCCTGTGTCTGTGAGTGCTGTTTTACAAGCCTATAAATCCCTGCTGTTATATCAAAGCTCAACAGTCACACAAATGACAGCGGAGAGAAGTGACATTGAGATACGACATTGATCTTTTAAATGGCAGTTTACATTTAAAATGTTCTTCTTTTAATAGACACACTTTTACCTCACCCCTGTTGATATTTGCCTTGGTCTTAATATGTTTTTAATGCTCTGCTGTAAGGTCAAATACATTATGCGCAGTCCACAATTTGGTGCCTCTGAATCATCAGTGGGATCTCTGTGAACTGGATGCAGGCGAGGGAAAATGAACACAACCACGTGGTTGACATCTGTTTTCCTGGTGAGACAAGACAACTCCATATTGTGTGGCTAATGTGCTTAAGTGTCCAGCCAGATTTGGAGCGCAGGGTGAGAGAGGAAAATGAAGAAATATGAGGACTGGCACTCCTCTTCAGTCAGACAAATGTTGGTTCATCTGCTCCCTGCTTCACACGCACACATACACACACAGAGAGAGAGAGAGAGAGTAAAGATGCAATTGACTTAGCATGATTAGGCTGTTCCTTGACCCACGAACACTGCTTCTCATTAAGATCCTCATTTGCGGAACAATTTTAGAGGCAGTAGACTGGTACATAATGCGCAACATCTGCCTGCCCCCTGTTTCTTGTTCAGATGCACAAACTGACACATGGTGTATCTCTCTCTCTCTCTCTCTCTCTCTCTCTCTCTCTCTCTCTGTCCTGATGATCATCTTACATCTGCAACAGGGTTTTGAGGCAGATCCCGACAGTTGCACCTTCGTCTTCAGGGTCAAAAGTCATTCACAAATTCTCATAAAAGAAACTTTGAAACAGATTAAATTAAGAGGCGTACCGTGTGGCAGAATAGGATAGAAAGCCAAATTACACAACTCTCTCTCTCTCTCTCTCTGAGGAAGCTGGTAACTCAAAGGGATCATTTTTTAACTATCCCCTCTTTCATCATCAAATGTGTATAATTTGGCCCCAGACACTATTGCATGCATGTTCTACGCAGGCGTGTTCCACCTTGTTGTGACAGTACCTGCTGCAGCTCTTTCCACATGTCTGAAGCAGACTGGATCTCCCAAGTGTTTGTTGTCTGTCCCACTAATGACAGATTAATCCAGATCTTAGAGCATTACAGGAACATAAAAGGCAGATCTCTGCCGAGCACTCTTCCATATCGCCAATGACGTACTTCATGCGTTTTTAAACATTTCCACACACTCACTTCAACCTCTGTCATTATTTCATTTGACTTCTTTCATCTAAACACTTTTATTGGGTGCATGTAACTAATCAGTTCATTGTTAAAGTGTCGTTGAAATTAAACACTCACAAGATGACACAAGCTTCTTCACGTTAGTTTTCATGGAATTTCCCTGACATAATTAAAATAATAATAGATCCAAATATGTTGCAGCAGTTTTGACTTTTATATTCAATAATACTTATATTTATATTTTAAGAAAAAACATCCACTGTTAAGAGATTTATGAAAGGAAGTGGAGAGTGAAAATGTCTTAATTTGCTGATATCAGTGGCCCGTTGGTTTATAGGGATGTCATAACAATACTAATACTGCCCCACCCAACCAAATGACGAACACCGGAATAGTAGAAAGCGCGGTTTAACTTCTTTCCTGGACGCCACAATGTGACAGACTCAATACATACAGCTTATTCTAAACAATACGTTAACAAAGCATACACCGACCCTGGTTTGAAGTCTCCCGTGTGGGCCTCTCATGTCTAATTGCCAGACTGTTAAAACGTGAAGAGCCACCCCTTGAAACAAGACGGCTCTTGCTTTGACAATCCCAACAAGCATGCTTGTCTCACTTCCGTGGGTGGGTGGGGGGGGGGGAGTGACACAGAACTGTG
This sequence comes from Eutrigla gurnardus, assembly GCF_963514095.1. Lineage (NCBI taxonomy): Eukaryota > Metazoa > Chordata > Actinopteri > Perciformes > Triglidae > Eutrigla > Eutrigla gurnardus. Next base: position 22,661,877 of record NC_139917.1, on the reverse strand, counting down.
ATCATGCAAATGCACCTGCATGAAAAATTCAAGAACCAAATGACAAGCCCTGGTGGGCAGACGCTGACGGAGGAAGGAAGGGAAGGCACATCCGGGGGAGAGAAAAAAAAAATACGTGACACTCCGTGGAGAATTGTGAAAGCGCAGTCTCCGCCTGCCGCCTCAGGTAAGTGGGGATATCGTCTGCATTAATGTGGCCTCGCTTTGATGCTGAGGGAGGAAAGAACCTCAGAACTGCGGGGGATGACAGCAGCTACTAAAGAGTCACAAGTCCCCTGCTTTAAAGGAACATTGATTGTACAAATGCCAGTTGGGGATATCAAACCTCGCACGGTGTTTAGTAGAACATCACCCCCGCTGCATTGAAGTGAGACACGCTCCGACACGTGAGCCACAATGAGTCTTTGAACAACAGTCACTTTGTAGCGAGGCCGATGACTCAATTTGTAGCGAGTCTCTAATGTCTTCTCGTTGAATGCGATTAGATAATAAAAGGCTGCTATCGCGCCGGCTGCCTCTTGGAATTGAAAACCGACCCGTGACGAATCTTGGGAATTGCCCACTAAATTTGTGTTCAGTCGCTGACATTTTGAAAACTTGTTTGTACACATTTCTATTGGAGCGGTGCCCCGAGGATGACTCTCGCTGTCAGTGGGAGAATTATCAGCCACTCTTGACCTCAAGCATGAGCCATCCTCATGCTGGATCCTGTGAGACCTTGGACTGCCTTACAAAACCCCAGGACAGAGAAACCATTGATTACCACTTCCCCTTTTTCCGCCTTCGGACATACATTATCTGTGCACGTAAATCAGCCAAATCTAGTTCGAAAACCTTTTCTCATCATGACGCGGTGGCATTGCCTTCATGTGCATCCCTCGACGCATGTGATGTTTCGCTGGCCTTGCATTACCCAAACACACACACACAGACACACACCACCACCACCACATGCTGTGTGCACAAGCCCCCTTGTTCATGTCCTAACCCTAGCCCCAATGAGATGGCGTGGACCTCTGTTTGACTCCCATCTGATGACCTTCTGGTCCTATCCTCAACAGACAAGAGCTTTCATAAAGGAAGAATTGATCCACACAAGACCCACCTCTTAGAGGCAGCAGCGTATACGTGCATGTGTGTGCGCGTGCATGCGTGTGTGTGTGTGTGTGTCCACAGTGCTGTGGACCTCAGGGCTGAGCTCACTCGCGGCTCACCCAGCTAGCGTGCCATCCCAACCCCGGTTAGCCCCCTCAGGATGTGTGGGAACAAGGAGTGAGGCTATTTCCCTCGGGCTCCTACCTAGAGAGCCTGTCCTTTACTTGGTGAAAAGGGTAAATTAAGGTGGTGAGGTTGTATTTAAGTTCATATTTCCCTTTTTTTATGAGAGAGAGGAGACCCAAGGACATGGGACATTGATCGCCCTGAGTAAATGTTGTCCAGTCGGGAAACGGCTTATGGATGAGAAAGGTATTGGTCTCATTTCCAACACTTTTTGCTTGCTTCTTTATGAGTTAGGGCAAGGTTTTTTATATCCTAGTACAGTTGTACCTCACAAAAAGTTAGGGATATTCGACTTTCAGGTGAAATTTCAGGATGAACCTAAAACGCACTATAACCTTTACAGGTGAACTTAAACTTGCTGTTCTCTAACAAGCAGCTGACAGCACACAACAGCTGTTTGATCCTGGAATGGACCAATCAATGTCCTTGTTCAATTAGAATTGGTATTTAAACAGTCCTCTTCATCATAATGTTCATTGCATGCTTCTACTTAAATGCCCTAGTTTCATGATATAATATTACTGCAGCATGAACTCTACATTTTCCATAAATTTCACCCGAAATCCAAATATCCCTAACTTTTTGTGAGTAGTGCATGTTTCTTCTTTTACAATCACATATTTTACACATAAACGATCACAATCACTGTTTTGCTGTTTAAGTCTTTATGCTCATCTAAACTGAAGGTTGAAAAATGGAGGGTGGTGTTTGTTATATGGCTGAAAACCTCTGAGGCATGAAAATAAACATGAGTACCATGAATACCATAAGTGTGACATTTACGTGGCATCAGAAATGTCACCGCACTGGTAATAAAGAAACACCCTTGAAAACCATCAACTGCCTGTTGTTTTGAAAAGACAACTTGTAGTAGGAGCCAGTTCTGTGAAAAGTCTCAGCGGATCCTGGTGATGGTGAATCTGACCTTTCTGGACCTGTCTGGTAGTAACCGGAACTTAATGAACAGGAGGACCTCTGTAGATTTGATGGATCGGCGATCCAGCAGCGGCGCAACTCGCTGCTGATGGCCTTCCCAGGAGGTGGAACACTTCAGCAGCAGGTTCAATAGCTCATTATCAGTGGTCCCACTGGGTAATTAGTGAACAGCAGGATCCTGTCACTGGGACAAATAAACATGCGCTCTCCTCTATCGAGATGCTTTACTGGCTAAACATTTAAAGGTTCCCTGTACGATATTAGCATTAAGCCATTATATCTCTGCAATTACTTGCTACTTATTTATTGGCTATCAGATACACTGACATGATGTATCAGTCATTAGAAGGGCCGTTGGAGAGTGGACACCTCCACCAGGGGCAGTTCCATGCATGTATCTGCCACGTGATTTCTTCCTAGACCCATGCTACATCCTTCCAACTAGTTTCATGAAAACTAGGTTAGTACTGTTGTAATTCTGCTGGCAAACAGACAAAGGAATCAAAGCAAAAACACCGCCTCCTTGGTGGAGGGAATCATCTCCACAGATGTACCTGAACAGGGCTGAATGGACCACTGCTTCCATGCTCTCTGTCCTGCATAGTAACGGTCAAGTTTCAACATTCCCTAACTATAACCAAATATACATTCACAAAGTACATAAACACATACACTTCTCCCAAAATTTAGGGATATTCGGCACTATAACCTTTACAGGTGAACTTAAACTTGCTGTTCTCTAACAAGGAGCTGAACGGCTAAATTCACAACAGCTGTTTGGTCCTTGAATCGACCAATCAATGCCCTGGTTCAATTAGACTTGGTATTTAAACAGTCCTCTTCATAATGCTGTTCACATTCTGACATCATGAGACCAAGACGATACCTAACAATTGATCAACAGTACGTCTCCATTGCGAGGCTTCAAACAGGATGTTGTCAGAGGGAAGTGGCCACTGAGCTTAGAGAGTCACAGTGTGTCATCAGCAGGTTGCAACAGAGATACAGAGAGACTGGAAGAGTCCCAGAAAGCCAGACAAGTGGACATACCCACCACTTTTGCTGGCTTTTGTTTCAATACATTGTTTGAGATGAGGAAATCACCATTGTATGCTTCTACTTAAATGCCCTACTTTCATGATATATCACTGTAGCGTGAACGATTTACATTTTCCATAAATTCCACCCAAAAGCCAAACATTTTGTTAGTCAAGTAAATTGGACTTAAGTTGCCCTGAGCAGTTTAAGAAAAACTAATGAAACACTGTCTGTAAACATTTTTCTGATGTTTTTAAGAACAATTTGCACCTTATATATATTTAAAAATATATATATATATATAAAAAAAAACGTCCTCTCTACATGTATTTGCTCTCGCACACTAGTGTAAATGTGGTTTCTAGGAGACGGGGTTGCACCAGAGCTTAGAGCTATACCTTCATTTCTAAATTAACTTTTTGGTTCAGCAACAATAAGCTAAGGGGATGATTAACCCTGCTCACGCCGCCCACCCGGCAATACAGAAGCACAATGCTTCCAACAATTATGAACTAAAGAAGTAGCTTGAAGCTGAAAATAAAGTGCAGCTGCACACCCACCACCACCATCATCATTGTGTGTTCAGAGAGTTTTCATCTGATCGTTTGGCAACAGCGAAGCAGAAAAAAAAAAGGTCATGTTTTGCTTTGATGCGCAGTTTATGTCACATTACTCATCCACAGCCCCTGGTGTCTATGGTTTAATCAACACTGCTGAATAAAAAAAACACGTCCTGAGTCAAATTAAAGCAGCATCAAAGCATTTGAAGTTGACGCAAAGTGATTCAAACACCTAGTTTTTTTTCCTTTCTTCTTCTGAACAATCCTTTAAAGGCCTTTTTTTTTTTTAGCTCGCATAAGTATGTAATATCTCATTTAATTAGCAATGGAAGCCATCTGACAAACAAGGCATATGGTCCTCGCTCTCCCACGGCCTTGGCCAAGGAATGAATATGCATATCCTGGGACCACTGTAAGCTTGTTACCCTGGAATGAATTCTACACAAGCCTAATCCCTGATCTATTATTTACCCCTTGACCAAACATGCAAGCGGGGCTTCCAGACTCTTGGACTGGGATTGTGCTGCTGCCTCTCTCACCCCCAGTGGAGGAGTCAGGCTGAGGCAGTGGCTCTGAGGAGCGGGCTGTCTCTCTCTCTCTCTCTCTCTGCTCAAACACACACACACACACACACACACACACACACACACACACACACACACGCACGCACACATCGCTCCTTCAACTCTTCACTCTCGAGATGTCTCAGTCAAAATGTCGAGCAAAAAAATCCTCATAAAAACAAGCGCACATTGAAAGTTTAATGAGCGCGCGGTTCTGAGGGACGCGGCGGAGGAAATCAGTGTCACATCGCTGCAGTACACAGAGAGAACCGTAAACTATTTCCCAAAACACGTGCGCGTGTGGAGTGCGCGTGCTATACCCGCGAGACCAGAGAGAGAGAGAGAGAGAGTGGAGAGAAGAAAAAAGTGAAAGTTTGCATTAGTGAAACGTTCCCCCTGCAGTTTCAAAGATGACAGGAAATAAAAAAAGTGTATTATTTCTGTATTATTTATGCGTCCTTTCTTCTTTAACCATATGGTGATATTGTTTAAAACGCAGGTTATTATGACCACAATACATAAAAGCGCCTCGCTGCCGCTTTCTTATCTTGAGGGCTGAGGGAGTTTTTTTTTTTACGCCACATTTTCTGTCTCACAAAGATGTGACTCTTCCCCGCTGACACAACATCGTAAATCAGCGCATTGGGCACAGAAAAAAAAACCTCTGCGGACCCGCAGTCACTCGGGTTACAGTCACACACGGCGTGTAAAAAAAAAAAAAAAAAAACCCTGGTTGGAATTCACAGCAGCCACCTTCTCCACGAGCCCGGATCGCTCGCGCTCAGCTCTCCTCGGCGCTCTGCGCTGACTCCGCAGAAGGAAACCATCGGGGGAGTGTAAGGAAGGCGGTTTTTTTTATGTGTGTGTGTGTGTTGCGTTTTTTTCCCCTCAAGGTAGAACAAGCAGTTACAAGACAGCTTCTGGTTGTCAAGCGATCCCCTAACTGTCGCGTCTGACTTTGAGTTTACGAAGAAGGGGGGACAAGAGCGTCGTGCTCGTGCGTTTCTTCTCCGCGAGACCGGCGCGTTTCCAAAAACGTCTTGACGCGCGTTTTTTTTTTTTTTTTTTCACTCAGTGGAGAAGCTCATCCACGCTGTGATTCTCGGGATAAAAAAAAAAAAAGAGTGAGAGTTTTCTCCCCCGTGTTGTGTGATAAACGTCGATGAGAGCGCAGTGGAAGGAGCACCGACAGCGAATCCCCCCTCAGACAGCGTTGAAGCATTGAAGAGGAGAAAGTTCCCCACTTGAGGGCGAAATCAGACTTTTTTGAGGACGCCAAGTTTTTTAAAAAGAGCCAGGAGCCCCGGGGTCTGTCAGACACAACATGCAGCAATGGTAAATATATTTGTGTTGTTGTCGCTCGTGCTTGTTTAAAGTTATGAAGATGAAACACACCGTGAAAGTTACATTATGGAATTGGTAACTTTTTTTCTTAGAACAACTTTTTACAACTTCTGTCTGCCATCTGCACTCATCAGAGCAGAAACAAGTCTTTAAAAGTAGCCTACTTTATTTCCCTTCATATGACTCCATGATTTGTTTACATTTAAAAGAAAAATAAAATATTATCCTTATTGTGACCCCCCCTCCATTCCATCGTTGTCTTACAAAAATCAATACTAATCAGTGTAGCATCTGTGAGGACACAAAGGCCATAAACAGAAACGAGACATCGATCCGTGATCAAAGTTAAGTTAACAAACTTTATATAGTTGTAGAGTTTTCGTCAGGCCTTGAAAGTGCTCTCTGCTGCCCATTAACGAATTAAAACAGTTTACGTGACGTTGTTCACCAAGATAAGGTGGAGAGAATGACATCATATTTAGTTCTATACTACCTGTAGATTTGGGCCTTTTCATAGAAATGCACACAAGCCACCGAATGCTGTGATTCAACGAGATTTCGTGCAATGTCTTCAGATAGCAAGCACAGATAAAATGTGTTTACTTAAATAAATGTGAGCAGACTTCATTTCATAGCTGGCAGCAACATTTCTCCACATTTTTCTTTCTTCTCCCCCAGGCCTAAAATCCCTCTGCTGAGAAATCCTGCTTCACCTTTCTGCAGAATTCCTGCTTGTAGTGCATTGCTATTTTTCTGCAACCTTTTATTGATTTCTTGAAATATTCACTGTCTTGTTTCAGTTGATGTTTAGCCTGGAAGTCTTTATCTCATACAAAAACACAGACAAGACTGTCCATGCTTGTTAATGCAAAAACGAAAAGCTTTAGGTCCTTTACGTTGTTGCCTTTAATCTGACAGGTTTTATTTTATTTTTGTGTGTGTTAAATACACTTGTTCCAGTGACTGTTTGTGTATTCCTGCGGTTCCTCTAAAGGAAAACTCTGGGAGCTCTTGGCCAACCTGTGATCATGAAACACAAGCAGAAGCACACAGAGGCATTTCATGTTAGTGGAGGACATTTCAGCGTGGACACATCTGATGCCTTCAGGAGTCAGGGAAGACGGAGGGAGAGAAAAAAGGGGACCGGTGAGAAAGAGAGCGAGAGATTGAGATGAATTGCCCCCACTTAAAGGCACAAACGTACCTTCACACTTACCCCCAGTGAGATGTGTGAGATTAATGTCTCGCAGGATATTTTTTGGCCCGTTCACGGTGTGTGTCAGGGATGTTTCATGAGCCTGAGCTGGTGCTGCTACGCTGAAGAACGCCAATTTACATTCCTGGAGTGTCATTTCATTACTTTTTATCTCCACGCTGCGTTCTCTCTGCCAGACCAGTCAGGGGTCCGTGCAATTCAAATGTCCTTTACACCGCACCGAGTCACACGAGCTAAAAAAAAAACTTACATTCTCGAGAGTTATTGGCAGAGAATGTCGTGCTGCAGGGAAATACGTACGGCGAAAAAATAAAAGGCAACGGCATAAACTAATGGAGTAGATTTGGAGGTAAATGTCCTGTTATGCACCGAGAAGACTCTGCCTATAGCGCCGTTACGTGAGGTTAAAGAAAAAATTAAAGTTGTCAGCGAGGCTGCAGCAGGGTCGTGATTCCTCTGGGTCTGTGGGTATCAGAGAGCGGAGAGTGTGTGTGTGTGTGTGTGGGGTGGGAGCCACTGGTTAGTTGGTTCAATAATCTACTGGACAGGTAGGCCTGTGACGCCCCCCTTAGAGAGGCTGCTAATGAAGAGAAAGGCTGCTTAGTGGTGCTCCGCTCTGACCCCAACAACCCTCCCTGTCCCCCCTGCTGGCTTCCTCTGATTACTGCTCACATCCAGAACTCTTTCCTCCTCTTCTCCCCTCCACTTCACCCTCTCCATTCCCCCCTGGTTTTCTTACTCAATCCCTGCTCTTTTTTTTTTTTATTTGAAAAGAATGGGTGCTTAGTGTATAAAAAGGACCCATTGACAACCCGTTTAGCACATTTATTCATTTTGTTTCCATTTGTGTACTCGCTCATCCCCATATTTTATGTGATTAATCTAGGGAGATAATCACTACTTGACCTTCATGTTCAGACCCATTTTCGGCACAATTTCAGTCACAACGAGGCTGCACTTTAATGTTAAAAGCTTCAACCCTGGCGATGCGCGGGTGAAAGGAAATATGTGTGAGCGGCGAGCGCGGAGCAGGAAGAAAAAACAAACAAAAATGTATTTTAGATGAAGGGAAATGTGTACTTTCACTCACGCTAACAGGTATAGATATTCAGCGTCAACAACATCGGCCCCAATAGTCTCTCGGGTGACTGATAGCGTGTCTTGGCAGTGACAGAAAAGGTAATATTTTGAAAAGGGGGGAGTGTGTGTGTGTGTGTGTGTGTGGGTCATATACATAGTGGTGGCTTGAGATGAAAATCTCAAAGCAAGACCCCTGTAACCGAAGCCGCAGGCTGCAGCGACTAAACAGAGACACTGTGAAATGTTCAAACAAATTGGATGGCAGGAGTCCTAATTTAATAAAGGGCACAGCGTGAGACACACTTGATTTAAAACAATATACATATAGTAGACATAATTAATTTTGTGGACCTGAGCACACACAAAGTACGAAACTAAATCTCAGCACACTTTACACTCATGAAAACTCTCCACTTTCCTCTATATACTTTGGTCTGTGTTCATGTGATTCTTCAATTAAATAAAAGACAAATAAACAGCACGTACGTCGGACAGGTAATGAGGTGGGCCAACAGCTGTTATGACATGAGCATGTAAGATATGTTCTGTCTTGTCCTATCACAAATCTCTGACGCTTTTTAATCTGCTATACTAAAGCATGGCCTCTGTAGTGTGAATACAGATTACTCTTAGAAATGGCGAATTAATGAGATTAAAATCCCGCTCGGTGTTTAGCTGTGTTTGAACTGTAAGTGGATTTTTTTTGCGTCTAATCCAAACACCATCGTACTCCTTTAGCAACGAGTCAGGAAAACTTTGGTCTCAGTACAAGAACACACCCAGTGTGTGCAGAAGCCACACACACACACACACACTCGCTCAGTCTTTCTTTTGTTTTAAGCTTCAAATGATAGGACACATTTTTGCACAACTCAGCTCTTCCAAATCCCCCCTCTGCTGCATTTTTTTCCATCTCCCCAGACACGCTCATGATTCTTACATTTTCAGCTGTAATTTGGGGTGGTCTTAATTGATTCTGTCCAGAACTAATTACCGGCAACTGTGTAAAATAAACACTTCAGTGTCACTGGGTGGCAACTGTCCGATCGGTGAGGAAATTACATTTCACTTGTAATCCATACGTTCTTCAGCAGGGCCAGAATATAATTCATGTCGGCGCTATAGAAATACCAGAGACGCTGGACTCGTGTAACAAACAGGAGTATAGTTGTAACCAAATGGCTCAGTTGGGAGGTATAGGGTTATGTGGTATAATTTATATTTTATAGCTCCCCTCTGCACCGACTGCACTCCAGAATGAAGTTGTTCGATTTTGTTCCATGAACAGTGAGAAAATCTGGGATTTCACTCGTGATGGAAACTCCAGACACCACTTTGTTCCTTACTTTCTTCTTGTGTTACTTTATTTTCCTGTTGAGTCTCATTTGTTGCGTTCAGATGAATACAAAAAAAAAGACACCTATGTTAGAATAGGATGTTTGTTTGTATGATGGTGCAACACAGTGACTCTAAAGGCATGGAAAGATCTCCTCAGGCCATACAGAATGATTTTATTAAAAGAGAATAATTTGCCCTAAAGGTGTCTTTTCGCTTCCCTCCAAAAAAGCCGGTGGAAGAAATCTGATATGACAAGATAAGTGGTGGCTCATGAAAATTCCTGAGGACTGAGACGTAGCATGTTGACTTTGGAATTATTGCCCTGAGTGTCTAGTTCTTTGCTAGTAACTGTGCCTGACAATGTTATTTTTACCTGAGTAGCCTTTGAAATGATTCCTCGGCTTCTCAATCTTGATTTTTTTTTCTTTCTCATTTAAAACCTGTTTATGTACAAAGAAAGGAACAAGTAAACTTCACACTTCATTCCAGACATTTTCTTCTTCAGGCTTCCTAAGTACTATTTAATGGTACCGTATACTGTACTATTTGTTCAATAAGGACAAAAAAAGAGATTCAATCAGAAAAATGTTCACATGCTGTACTTTTAAGCGGATCTATAGACTCATCCTTTTACTTTGGCGGGACAGGCCACTGAGTTTTCACGTAAAGTGGTTCGGCCTTTTTGCAGATCTGTCCCCGGTTTCCAAACTTTCCACCATGCTTAAGCAACTGAAAAAGGGAGACTATTACCTTTGATCCCAAGTGGCCATGTATCCTGATGCAGCGTTCTCCTTCCTGTCTGACCGTTGGTGATGTGTATCAGGTAGATGTTGGTGGGAAAGATGTCTCCCTTGGAAAAGTCTCTTTTTTTATGTGTGAACGACCAATCAGGACCAATTTGGATCGCCACAGCTTCTATCTCCTGCAGTCGTGTCCTGTTGTTGGTGTCATGGCAACGAGTCCGTTAGGGAGCCCCTCCTGTGTGAAAGACAGAAACAAACCCAAAACGTTACAACCCACCTCATTGTGTTCAGGTGGAACTCTAAAAACCTTGTTACCATGTGTTTCCTCACAATTGCTGACTTTGTGAAAACTGAACACCACGGCTATTTAAACAGTTAGTACCAGGAAGCATCGGTGAGTCCGTCCTAAATGGCAGGAGCATTACATGAAAATTTCATTACGCTACTTCACAGGAGCGATTTGGCAAAGCTTATAGAGCCCATTAGTGGACGCGTGCTCGTATAACAAGGGTGACAGTGTGTTACCTTTATTTTATCACAAACAAACTTGACATTACGCCGTACGATTTCCTAAAGTACATCATACATTATCTAGTCCATCCAGTCAGCCATTAGCCATTCCAGTATCGTTCCAGAGGCTTCAAACTATTTTAGGATTAGATGCTTCAAGTGCTCCGATACCGGCAGGTCAGGATTAAGTAAGTGAGTTGGGGGACACTCCTGTGATTTCAGAACGGTGTCACACTTGAGCAATGCAAGGCAAGGTTGAATATTTAAAAAAAAAACACAAATATAATATGGCAGTGTGTACATAGTTGGTGGCAGGTGTCCCATTTGACCAAAACCGTTTTCCAATGTTTGCATTAGTGAAAATGAACAGAAACAGAGGAGCAATTCAACGCAAGTGACACAAGGGAGGACTTTGGAAATGTCTGGTCCTGTAGTTTCATTTTGTACCTAATAGAGAGGCAAGAGAGAAAAATCATTGTGTAATCAATCCACCCATTGTGAAACCTAGGCCTGAAATGTGAAAGGCGTAATAGGCCTATATTTATACACAATTGTGTGTGTGTGTATATATATCACACACACAGAATATGTTTCCGACACACTTGGAACCTTGTGGGCTGAATGTATAATCTCGTCTTTGTTACTCTTAATGACCATTGGTCTCTTTCTTGCATGAACGATGTCATTGACTGGATATTACTTTCAAAAGATCAGTGAAGGGTGTCTGCGCATTGTGTATGTGGTTCAATTACATTTTGAACATTTTCATGTATTCGTTTGCCCAGTGGAACGAGTCCAAATAACAATGAGACTCCGAAACAGCATCAGGCGTCCCCAGAAAATAGTCTAAAATGGTGTTCCAGTGACAAAGCCCTCTGGTTGCCTTAGGAATTATGATTTCTGTCTGTTGGAAGCCAAGGGGGAAGTTGGCTGACTGTTTTATAGAGCTGCGTCAACAGATGGTTCAACAACATTGTGGTACATTGCCATGGGAGATTCCTGCTTGCAGCCTGTTTCTTACTGACAGTACGTTGGTGTTGTTTTACCAAGACCGGTCAAGGTCAAGGTCAAGGACGATGGATGTCCTCCTTTAATGTGGTCGTAACTTTAACCCAAGCCACAATGTTTTGCTGACCTTAAACCTGGAGGTTTTGTCTCCCCCCTCTGGCACTGAGAGGAAAGTCTCCTCCCTTCTTTTAGCGCTCTCCAACGGGGAAAAGCTAGGCCAATGGTGATCTGTGTGATCTGACCGTATACCTTCCCCTGAACATCGAGTTGCGTTTTTATCGGGTCCATCCACTCCAGAAACCTTTCTGGGACTCTTCTTAGGATTTTCCGCCATAGCTGCTCTATCATTCCCCCCGAACTACAGAGAGCTTTCTCTGGCACCTTACGGCCATTACACACCTGCTACAAACGACTCAAGGCAATGAGCATCTACTTTCATATTCTCTGCAGTGGATCTTGTCCTCATGGTTTGGTTTGAACACATGGATCCACTCTATAGAACGGATTTGATGCAATCCAACAGAAACGTCCTCCTTCCCTCTGATGCTACATAACCGCGTCGTGACATCATATCAGTGTCTCAATCTACATCACATGCATTTTTAATTGATTACGCTGCATTACATCGCCGTGAACGCGGATGACACGTTAGAAGTCCTATCCTGTGATTGTTGGTGACAAAGTAACTGTTTATGGTGATAATCATAGTAATTTAGCAGTCTAAGTATGATGGGATTTCGTTTGTTTGTTTGGGCCTTAGTTCACTTTTCCTGTTTGAGGGAAACCAAACTGTGTGAAGGGCACATCTGTATGTGTGTGTGTGATTGTGTCCGTGTGTGTTCACATAAATCCGCGGCCGTGCGTGTTTTCGGAGCTGAGGGAGATCTGCTGACAGGTAGTGTGTCGGGAGGGGGACAGTGCCGCTTTTGAGACAGACACAAGAGACAAGTCTCAGAGAGCGGGAGAGAGAAGAGGGCCTCTTTCATGTGACTCTGCATTCCACCAAGGCACAGGCAGAGAGGCACAAGACGAGACATGCGTCCCCTCCCTCCCTCGTCACTCCCTGTGCCCCCCTCCCTCTTCACCCGCTCTGCTGCCCTCCCTTCCCCATCCAAGCCTCCAACCCTCTGCCAGTGACCTTAACATTTATCAAAGATCATGCTGGATCATGCTTGAGCATCCGTGTCCTGGCGGGAGAGTCCGATGCATCCGTGACACACATAAAAGTGCACCTTGTCGCCGACCGGTCCGTTTTGAATATCCTTGCCGTTCTCCTGATCTGAGGAGGCCGGCCTCGAGACACTTCACACACACAAAAAGACACGGACACATGCTCGCACACACACATTCTCTCCTCCTCCTTGTTTCTTTATTGTACCTCCTGTCACTTAGTCCTATTCATTTAACCTTTCATTAGAGCCAGCAGACAGCCCTGTGTGTGTCTGCACAGCTTCAGGAACAATGCCAAAAAAAGCCCCACTGTCACAGTTATTAGATTCCTCTGGCCCCCTCTTACCCCGGCAACTCAATATTAAGAGAGGGAGAGTAAAAAAGAGGGGAGGCGGGACGAGGGTGGGGGGGTGCACGGTTGACGCTGCATGCCACACAACTCCTATTGTGAAGGATCTTCTTGACTTGTCAAGGACATGTGCCACATGTTGATAGTAGCCAGGTCTCGGGCAGAATAAGGAAGGGAATGTTAACCCACGACAGAAAACGGGGAACGAGAGGCGTGGTGTGACCGTCTTGTGGCGAGCAGCAACCCTGGAGGAGTTAGGCCGAACCCAAAACGGTTTCCTTGGGAGTTTTGTTCTTAATGGAGGGGCAATCGAGGGAAGGGATAGAGCAGCGTCGCCGCCTTCTCCCTCCCTTGTTCCTACTCTGTCACTCTGACTGTCTCTCTATCGCCTCTCTCCTTCTCCTCGTACGGCAAACCACATGCAGAGAATCCTCATTTTACGACCCCTGTTAGAAGTGTGTGTGCGTGCGTTTCCAGCTCCAAATTGCCGATCAAAAACAATTTACTCCTTTGCATTTTCAATGGAGATGAAATAATACGTCCCAGATTATTTGATTAATTAAAACATTTAAACAACCACTGTGGCATTTGCATATTTAGAATGCAGAGTATTTCCAGAGAAACCATAAAATTGAAAAATGAGCTATTCCCTTTATAACAAATATCCAACAGCTTACAGTATAAAAGGCAGTAAATTGTAATATCAGACTCTTTTAATCATCATTATCACCATTAACCACTGACAGGTGTAATGTCACATAACTGTCAACTATCAAGGGTCAGGGGGCGTTAGCAAAAAGAAAGTAGTATATATGCTATAGACTACATTTAATTGTGAGGATTTTGGAAAAGTGCTTTATTGCCCAAAAGCTAACACGTAAAGCTACTATGAGGAACTTTAATTTTGGGCTGGTTTTGGCAGTTCCAGTGGTAGAGTTTCTGAGTCCCTTTAGAAAACCTCTAATCGGGTCCCAGTGATGACGAGAATGAATGAATGCTGATTGTCTCATTTATTATCTAAGTCATATAAAGCCATCCGTATTGAAGACTGTTTCATAACCTGTTTAAATTCCTCACAGTAACTTTAAATAAAATGATGAAAATGGTGCCAATAGGGAGCAACCTTGTTGTGTCTAAAAAAGGTCTTGAGGATACCAGCAAACTTGTTTGAATTCATCAGTCCAACGACCCTTGACTGAACTGAATAGGAGACTAAGAAAAAAATTCCTGCAACAGAAGTGTAATGTGTATCACGGTTAAAGGCCCTGCTTACTTTTTCTGTATGAAACCAAAACCATGATTTGTCCGAACTTCAACCAAGTGCTGCTCATGCTTAACCATAAAAACAGTTTCATAGTGCTGTGGTCACTCCAAGTGCTTATTTTATTGCTCGATTGGATACTTTGGCTGATATCTTCAGTATCAACATTTATGTCACTTGCTGGATATGTTAATTAACAACATTTCGAAAATGGAAACTTGGAGGAATTATACGTTTCCGAGAAATTCTCCCTTGCAAAAAGAAGTCCGATTGCATTGAAGTCTATGAGAAAATGTCCCTACTTTTCACATGATTTATTATCTCAGCAGTAAACATTTTAAACTTGAGTTTATGGTCTCAGTCGCTAGTTTCAAGTCTTCTTCAATACAGCATTTTTGTATATGTTGTTCCCATTTAGAGACAAATAGACGATAAAGCACAGCTTTAACGTTGTTTGTCAGATCCACCCGTTGCTCCTACTCGGTCCAAATATGGTCAATTCTGTTTACCGGTTGCAAAGATTCCAAGATGGCGATGGTCAAAATGCCTAGGAAGCAGGATTGGAATAACAGAAATTCAGACTTTTAGTGTGGTGACATTAATTTACATTAGTTCAGGTAATACTTGATACTATCTTCTATCTCATGGCCTTCAAGTCCACAAATTACCTTTGCACTGCCTGTTCTTTGGATTTGCAGCAAAGTACAGCGTCTGGTTCCAGTGTGAATGTGTAATCTGAACACGGTGAAGAAGCAGCTTTGGATCTGCTTTGATGAAGGCTTGCTTCTCTAGGAACTCTCAGGAAAGCCCAGTGCAGCTCAGTAAAACTGTGTTTAGGTCAGTCGAGCCCAGTCAGCAGACAGCAGACAGTGATGCTCCTCCACTAATACATTAGCTGAAATGGATCAAGGGCCTGGAGTGGAAAGGCATTGGTCACTCTGGTGGGGGGCAATGAATCGCTCACCAGTCATTGCTGATTGAGCCAGCGCACGCACGCACACACACACAGACTCACACTTTCTCCGCCCTGAAGACAGCAGGCCAGAAACATAGCAACAGTCTGAACCCTAACCATCAGGTAGCAGGCTTGATGAAGTCCATCTCTCACTTCTGTCACCCCTCTGCTCCGAACACTCCATGGCCACCGCTTGCTCTGTGTGACCGCCTCTTTATTACCCTCATCCTATCACTTAGTTAGAGCTGGTGACCAGCAGTCTTTCTCTCCTCTGTCCGCTCCGTCATCCCCCTTCTCCACACTCTCTCTTCCCTCTGCCTCGAGGCTGTCGATCCACCTGTCTGCCCCACATCGCTCTAATTCTCTGATTGGACTCTCTTTCCTCTCCGAGGGCTGTAATTGATGGCGGTGTTATTGTGTCCAGTACTCTGGCCCTAAAGCCGTTCCTTCAGGTCAGCACCACTCAACCATTTGAGACATGCTGGGAATGGAGGAGACAATCAAAATTCTTTTTTTTTTCTTTCTTTCTTTCCTGTGCGTGTTCCTGTACGTGTGAACACTTTGCGAGAGTGTTAAGTCCATGGTCATCCATTTCACTCGTCAGTTTAAGTAATTAAAGTGTTCCTAATTGGTTTTCAGAATGATCTTCAAAATTCACAACAATTTTGACCTTCAAGCTTGAACTATTTTGTCATTTTGTCATAAATGACAATATTTCCGTAGAACTTTCCATGTTCTTTCTCAAGTGTAATGTTTGCCCTTGGCCACCACACAAATGCACACAGCGTCTTTGTTTGGTGGCCCTTTCTTGTAGCATATTTCAACTGAACTTCAAACTATCTTCCAAAGTAATTACAAAGTGCGATCTGAAGCAGTGTTCAGTGGATCCTGGAGAGAACAAAAATATCTCGTCCTGTTCAAAAACTTTTGATTCTTTTTTTTGTATTATTTTCTTACTAAAAATCAACGTCCTTGTGCTCAAATTACATGAATTTCAAATGTCTTCACTTTTGATTTCTTTCTCAATTGAATCTGTCGTGATGTTGTTTCCATGGTTAAGTGGACCTTCAGCCTGAATACCTCGGTACCTGAAGAAAACTATTCACATTTACCCACCTGAGTTCCCCCCTCCCCCTCACTTTTTGATATAAAAAGTATGCTGGTTGGATATATGGTATATCTTACCTTGGACCAGTATTCGTCTATAATTGGTAAAACGAACAGATAGAGTTTAGTTTCTCCACTAAGCCTTTTCGTTCTCTTTTTTTTCTGTCTCTCTTTGTCCCTGTCTCAGTCTTTTTCCCTCTCTATCTCTCTCTCTCGCCCCCAGTCCCTCCCCAGCATGGACCTTGTATTTATTACCCTCTAAGTAATCACTTTGCTTTCTCTTTTGATAGACTGTTATTGCTCTAACTAGCCGAGGTCCCTATAGGTATTTGGAGGCTTTCCAGTTTTATTAGACAAAGGCCTCATTATTCAAGGCCAGCATTAAGACTACCATTAGATCCATTTGCCCCCTAGTCACATGTATCCAGTTGCAGCCAATTCATATTATAGCACACTTAGTATTTACAACACAAACATGCTCATTCCCTCTTGTCAAAGTTAAATATAGACGATAGAAAGCTTCGCCACTTTGGGAGAGGTAGTTGTGAAGTTGACTCTGCTCGTCTCTTATTTAGCCTTTGCACACATTACGTAGGTAATGTCAACACCGATGTGTAGTACGCTATCTTGATTGTTTTTGTTGTTGTTTTTTAAGTTGAATTGAAGTGAAAAAGGATAAAACCTTTATTAGACACAAAGGGGACATAAGTTGCCCCTCCCCCTGCGTTGCCAAGTGGTACTATTGTTTGTGCCGCTGTCTCTAAGACAACCGGGTCGGTTCACATTTTCTTTAAAGCCCAGCGGGCACCAACAACACATGACATGCTGCCTTTAGTTTTCCACTCGTAACTTTGGTATCCACCGTCCGCCATTTACGCTACTGGGAATAGTTACTGCAGAGAAGTTACATTGAAACTCGAACTGGGGGTTGCTAACTAGCCTGGTTTGCTAACTAGCATAGCTTGCTAATGTTAGCGTTGAGGCATGTCGATGGCAGGGTGCTAGCTAACGTTAGTCAACTCCCTCTCATGGGTAAACAACTGAAGTGCATCGATATTGGAGCAATCAAATTACAGTACCGACCGAATACAGCTGCAGAAAAATCATACTTACATTTTATACAGTAGCATTCTCTCAAAAGAAACATCACAGCTGTAGGTAAAAAGAAGTTCAAACTCCAAAGATCACTCATAAGCATAAAATAATCACCCATATTGGTTTAGACACATGTGGTTCAGTCTTCCGTGGTCTAAGTTTACTATTGCGACTTCCTCCACAGGCAGCCAACCTCCAGCCGGGGGATTCAAAACATGCACAAACAAACTGACGCTCAACTTGTGGCGGAGAGACAAAGAGATTTAAGGTCCCCCAGTTTTGATTTCTTCCATTTATTTGTTGCAGCTTTTTAATTTCTTTGTAGCCACCTGTGTGTCCAATATGGTGCTCAACCCTCCTAATCGATGGCCCCTTATTGGGTTTCTGCGTTTGGTCAAATTTCTCATCGCTTTCTGGCCCCTCAGGCAACAGGATCCAAACTAATAAGAAATCTCCTCAGTCTCTTGGGTTGGGTCTACAGATGAAAAAAATGATTAGTGCAGAGCCGGTATGTATCTGTGACTGATACCAGATTTTCAACAAGTTTGCCAAGTTTAAACTGAAACCTCTGACGGAGGAGTTGACTGATGAGGAGTATGATAATCTACGATAATCTAAATGTTCAAACTCTTGATGACTTAATGTATTTTCACCCTCAATATAGCCAGTAAGACCTACTGTACACATCTAACTTCAACTCCTGGTATTAACCTTGTCCTAGTCTTCATTCTTAACCCTAAAACTCCAAAAAACGAACTCCAGTTTCTCAATAAAAAACCTGAAAGCCTTAAACTGACACCGTCCCTCACAAATACACAGTATTGTAGCGCACGCATGCACACACACACACACACACACACACACACACACACATGCGCATACATGCACACACAGACAGGCTCTCAAAGCAGGAAATAAAAAGGTCTCTTTAAAAGTGGCTCAACATGCAACTAGGATCAGGCTAAGAGATGGGAGGGAATAATGCATTAATGTACTACAGTAAGATAACATTTACAGTATCTGAATCTATATCTACATGATTTATATCTCTCTCGCAGGCATAAAGATAAACAGAGTGTGTGTAAGACGGAGTGTGCGTGTGTGTGTTTGTGTGTGTGTAGAGAAAGCGAGGGGAAGAGAGAGAGAGAGAGTGCCACTTTGGAGTAAAGCTGTCATTACTCCGGCTGGCGCACTCCCTCATAAATACTGATAATGAGATGTTTTCAGCAGTCTAATCATTTGCCAATGCAGCAGTAGGTTATGTGAGAGGAACACTTTTTCCTCTACTTCAGTCTGGAGATGACGCTCCGGATTCTATTTAGTCGTGGCCACATCTCGACTTATAGCACAAGAGAAAAGAGTAGGGTTTCTTCTGTCGCTCCGTTTGCAGAAAAAGGGGAACGCTGTGCAGATTCTGAACTACTTGAGGCAAAGCAAAAGGAAATGGGAGAATGTGCAGGTTCCACTGAATTCTATTTGAAATATCCATGCGATTATTTTATTTTTTTCAAGATATATTAATTTTTCCCCGCCTAAAAAAAATGACATAGTTGATCAAACACTTTAGTTTAGTTTAGTTTAGATTTATGTTAAGTTTTACTTGATCCCAGTACAACAAAAATCGGTTTTGCAGAATTTAATTTATTTCATGTTAATGTGGACGTTTCACCAATCATTGTGACCTCCGCCTGCGCCCTGTTCATTTATCTGCAATTTGTAAGTGATAGTCATATTGTAACAGGAAGACACTGCCACTTGGGGTCTACGTATAAACTCCTGATCTGTTGGCGAAGCCACAATTGGAGAAGTTGTGGATAAAGGGCCATGGCCCATAAGAGGCCAACACCGCCCCCAATGACTTAAAGCGTCTGACTTTCACCCTCGAAACTTCAATCCGCTTCCGGTCTTCTACCTCTTCTACGTCATGATAAGGTTAAGACAGGTCATCGGACAGCGAGTCTCTGACAGGCATCCTGTTTGGCTGTTTAGATTGGAGGATTTGTTTCTAACCTGAAAAGTCCTTTTTTCGTGGCTTTTTGGCTTCTACATTCTGAGGCCGATTGAGACATCAGGTACGTTCATCACGGAGCAAATACGGGTTACCTTAAATATCCATGTCAAAACATTGTCCCCAAAAATGTCAGGCAATATTATGTATGTTTGTATTAGTGTGTAGGTCTGAGCATTTGGAGCTTCTCTCTCGTCATTTTCAACAAGTTCTCTGTGTGACATCTAAACGAGTTTGGGAGTTTTTCCCCCTGAAGGTCGGCCACATGAAGGGCTCTCTGCTCTCGGCCCCTGGCTCAGAATGAGCTGAGATCTCTGGAGGCATTCCCAGGATAAAATAAACAAGAAAATGCCTTTGAAAAGCAGCCATTGACACATACTATATATATATATATATATATATATATATATATATATATATATATATATATATGTTTATATATCTTTCTTTCCTAAGGGCCATCACTCTAATGGATGTTCCCAAAGAAGCTCTATGAAAGCACTGTAGAGCATGTCATCTTCCGCTGGCCATTAACCAACATCCTTGATCATTTTAATAGTCCCTCCATACTGCATCTCCCCGACTGCCAGTGATTGGACAAACACTTGCGTCCCTAGTGATATGAGAGGAATACATTGAAGAGCTACTGTGGTTTTCCATGGCCTCGCTGTGTATTGTTTACTGGGTCTGCTTGATTGCCCTCTGTCCAAATCAGAGGGTACAGGCAGGCAGGGCAGGGGTCTACAGGGACGCACTGTGTTGTGGACTGTCCCAACGTGCTACGAATATTCACTCAACCCGTGGCTCCGAGGGGCCAACCCATCCATAGCTCAGTAAACACACACAAATACACACATGCTGGGAGTCATACATTTGTGCACCGGGGGACTGTATGGTCGTGCATAAATGTCAGAGTGTGTGTGCGTTTGAGAGTGTGTGAGGTAGGAAGCCATGACTTTCTCCACGTCACAGATAATTACCCCCTCTGTGACTCTGTTTCTCGGAGTGGGAAAACACAGCAGACCCTCCTCCTTGACAGTAGCACACGCAGCTCCGACATAAAACCAACCAGATCATATAAGAAATTAAAGTTTGAATGCATACAAGCACCTTTTTTCTCTGATCTTTTCTTTTCTATGCTTGGTTTTTTTGTCCTGCAGCTCATTGCGAGCGGCGGCCATTTCCGTGAAAATATCCTCTGTTGTGATCTTCACCCGCCTTTGATTTTTATCTGTTAATCCCTCGTATCAAGCTAATTAGACGCTCTATCTGAGTAGAATTGCACCTCACTGGCCAGAGAGTGGGAAAATTCAAAGAGCAAGGTTACATCTCTGAGTTAGAATTTGATAAATGCTAAAGGCCAACGCAGTCATTCAAGCTTTAAATACTTTGAGTAGATGGACATTTTTTCCACCTTTAATCAGCTGTGCAGATATTTTCAGAGGTGTGTGTGTGTGTGTGTGTGTGTGTGTGTGTGTGTGTGTGTGTTTTTGAAGATTCACATAATTCAAGTTTCACGGTCACGATTTCATAGTAGGTCTTGGACTCAAGGTTGCCTTGGCTAACCTTGCTAGCCAGGAGAGTAACATTAGCATGTCTTATCAGAGCACAGTAAGTCAAAATATGGCTCTTTTTTTAAATTATTTTTACAAAATGAAGAAAGGATTAATAAAGAAAGCTAGAACCATTTGATCTTTAACATCATACTGGTGTGTAGGAAGTTATTTGTAGGAAAAAAACATCTTGAATCAGCGTTTGTAGGTTACCCAGGGCTATGGCATGGTCTAGTAGCACATACAGTAAGTTAACAGCAAGCCTATTAGCAACACCTCAAATGTCAGAATAAGACGTTAAAGGAAGGCACTAGAAACCAATTTTTACCAAAAGGCCCATGATGCTGTCACATGGTCCTGAATTTTAGTGAAACAAGATTTGATTATCGCAGAAAGATGTTCGGGGAATTCAATCTTTATGTTTGTTTGTGGGGGTAAAAGTTCTGACCTCGTCTCTGAGGGCTGCTGTGACTTGATGTTGTTTAGATCTCCCTGCACACCCCCCCCCCCCCCACCCCCCCCCCTCCCCCGGAGACCTGTCTTTCTAGCAATCCCAGCATCCTCTTCACTGCTCCGTTGCATCCGTATCGCACTAATGATCATGGGAGTGGACAGCTGCTTAATGCAGTAGTGTCATCAGTGCTGCTTTCTGATAGCAGCTCCATTGCACTTGACGGGACTCAAATGCATCTGGTCCACACGACCCCCCCACCCACACACACCCACACACACGCATGCATTTCGCAGACCGACTAATGTGGTTTTGGAAACACCTCGGTAAAGGTGTATTGGATGTGTCCCACTTCACAGTCGCAGTGTATGATTTACAAGACGTATCACATTTAGAGCGTACGATTACAGACGGGGTTCTTATCGTTTTTTCCCGCTGCTCATAACGCTGTCAAATCTCAAAGTGTTGCTCTCAATTACATTAGGAATATGCGTCATAAATGATTATTAGATTACAGCAGTAAAGGGGACTTTTCTGTTTCGCTTTCTAGAATCAGAAATCCTTGACAGAAAACTGCTAGTCCTCCTCCCCACCCCTGAAGTTTGACAAACGCACGGTTTGGTGACTGCTTGGCGACCCTCGAGAGGGGTGCGCCCCCTCAGCTAGCACTGGCCACCTGACCTTAGCATATGCCGTTATCCAATCATGCGCTCTCTCCCTCTCACACTCCGCTGGAGCGCTCCTGTCCGGTGCAGCTAAAACAACAGCAGAACAGTTGGAATAATACGACACAGTACAAGTTTCATAAGAGTGTGAGAGGAAAGGTACACCCGCTCAAGGTGAACAGATCTGAACATGTGGCTCCTTCTCTTTACTCGTGTGTGTGTGTGTCTAAGAAAGTTCTTGTTTCCTAAACTCGCCTTAAAGGACAATCAAACCCCCAAAAAAACACATTTCTCATTTGGCCATCTAGTCATGCATACAGTTTTAACTCTGAAGGAAATTTGGCTTGCAAGCAGGCATTAAAAACACGGGTCACAGGAAAACACTGATGACGGTGGCGGTAGACCTGAACTGTAAGAAGAGACCATTAAAACTACTGATGTGTGTTATCCAGCATATGGGGGGACACTATGTCTGGAAAGATATTCGACTGTATACTGTACTATATTTTTTTTCCTGTGGTTTGAGTGCCACAGAAAATTCCATTCAGCTCCATTGTATTGGGAAAGTGGCAGAAATCGAAAATCTTAAAAAAAACCTGGGCAAATAAAACCACAACTATCAGCATAGCTGCATATATCCGGAGAAGTCGATGAGAAAAAAATGTAAATGTGTTCTTTTGTAATTTACGTGAACCCACCCTTTAAATCTGTCAGGGACTAAATGGGAGAGATTATGTGTACTTATGACCACCGCAACTCCTCACTCATCTCGTTTTTTTGGGGAGCCTCTGTCTGTCCTTCCCTTTCCTTTCCTTTCCTCTTCGTCTCTCCTCCTCCCATCCTCCCTTCTTGCAGTTCATATTTCAGTTTGCTCCCAGGAGCTCGCAGGTCTGTGCCAGACGGAAATTCGCTGAGGCTGCAGGAGCCCCCTTGGAGGCCACATGGAGGAGGGACAGGAGGGGAACAATCAGGCCCAGTCCTTCCTTGCTATCCCTCCCTCTCCATGTACTTTTTTCTACCCTTTCCCCCCCTTCTTTTTTTTTTCTCTTTCTCCCTTACTCTCGTTTCCTCTCTCTCTCTGCCGTCTCTCTCTCTGTCTCCTCTGTATCCAGCCTGCCAGGCTACACAGGTCCTCAGGGTGACTTGCTCTTGGCTCGGGTCCCTTAGCACAGAGCTCTCTCCTCTCCTCCTTCACCCACTGCCTCCCCCCTAAATCCTCCTCCTACTCTTATTGCTCCTACCCCCCCTCCTCTCTCACTCCCTCTACTCTCCTCCTTCCTTCTCCAGCACTGTCCCCGGGGGGAAGACGGTGAGGCCATCCAGTCCCGAGCTGTCCATCAGCGAGGGTGTTTACTTGCAGCGTGACAGGCCGACACATCTGGAGCGCATATTCACTAGTGTTCACACTGTTTCTCCCTCTCACTCTTCGTTGGCCCTCCATATATCCTAACGCTGCCACCAGACACATTCCTCCCGTTCACTTCAGGGCCCTTTTGTCATCCTTATGGCGAGCCCACCTCTAACTTTCATACACTCACTCGAAGCACACACACACACACACACACACACACACACACACACACACACACACACAAGCACACACAAGCACACACAGGCAGAGATTTGTTTTCATCCATTTTTCCCTCTTTTCTTTCTTTCACCCCTCCAGTGGTTTTTCTGTTGCATGACAGAAATTGGAGTTAACCGCCAGCAGGGGTGGGCTGAACGGGCGGGCAGAGCGGTGATGGGGATGGGGGCAAAAGTCAGCCTTCTCTCATCCACTCCTCTCCCTCCCTCTTCCTCTATCTGGATCCCTATCTCTTCGCCTGTTCCTCCTTCCTTTTTTTCCTCTTTTCACAGAGTGCAAACTAATTACAGCAGCTCCTGCGCTCCTTTTTGGAAACCCATGACTACTGGTCTAATGAAGTGACACTCTTTCCTCATCCTGTCTCTCTCCCCCCCCCCCCCTCCCCTCCTTGCTCACTCATCCTCCCGCCCCCACCTCCCACCCTGCATCCTACCCACCCACCCTGTCTGTTTTCCCAACATTCCTGTGCTAGTGTGTGACTGTGATGGCTTGTCATCTCGCAGGAATGTCCCGCTCTCCCACCTCGTCCCCCCGATTTGGCGTGAAGCATTTGCTCCTGGTTTCCGACTCTGCACATGTACACAGACACACACACACACACAGACACAGGCACACACTTGAAATGCTAGCTTTTAAAAAAAAAATGTGTTCATGCAGATGGTGTCCATTGGGCTGCATACCTACCCTTGGCGTGCGGCCACAACAAGCACAGCCATTCTCAGATAGTCCCCAGCTTGTTTTTCAACTGTACAAAGTGTGCACTAAGTTATTTTATCTTATGTTGCCTGTGGTAAAAAGAGCCATTTACTCTCTATGGTAAACCAGAGAGGAATTCTCTTGATTACGCTAATGACCAAATACGGCCTACCAGAGCGGTTTTTAAGGAAAAACACTTGTTTCTTGCAGTTGCATACATTTGCTATATAGTGAGTCCAGTGAAACACAATTTGCAGCTCGTAAACCGAGGTCGGGCCACATTGTGCAAAATGAATCGTCAACAGGATCATTAGTTAAATGTAACAAATGTTGAAAATGCAGTTTTCATTGATTCAACTTTTACATCATAAACATTCATTTGAGTTCCACATAACCTCCATGCATGAAAAAATGGCATAGAGTCTGTAATATGAAGCACATGTGACATTAAGACAAGTTTTAGCTTGGAGAGCGACACATAATGACTTTCCTCTAGTCCGGGCATGTTTTATACTCCCCTGTCTACACATGGCGAGGACTTATCAGAGGCCTAATGGCACACAGGAACATGCTACACTCAATGACCCGAGGGAGCGCTTTCAAAGAAAGGCAATAAGGGGGAATATTTTCGGTACATTTGCATTCGTACGTATGTGTATGTGAGCGCACGCGACATCGTCTCCTGACTGGCATCATCCTCTGGAACAAGTCTGGCTCCTTCTAGATCCGGTGGATGTGTGTGTGTGCATGTGTGGGATTACTTGTGTGTGTGTGTGTGTGTGTGTGAGTGAATGTGTAGGAGATATCACCAGGCTCTCATGTTTATTCAGCTCAACGCCTGGATGACCAGGACTTATCCGCCGTCCTGATTACCCTGCCTGGCCTGCCACCATTAATCCTTCAGAGACCTCAGGCCCCTTAAACAGCCCTATCTGTACACACACACACACACACACACACATGCATTTTTAGTATGTCAAGGACACATTGTATTCCTCATATACATATACATGGAATAAAATAGTACTTTCATAATTTTCTCTCTCTCTCTCTCTCTCTCTCTCTCTCTCTCTCTCTCTCTCTCTCTCTCTCTCTCTCTCTCTCTCTCTCTCTCTCTCTCTCTCGTTTTATCAATGGTTACTTCAGGGCAAAGTATCTTCATGTGTTACATGTGTGTTGTTTTGTGTGCGTTCACGTTGTTGTCATTTAGACCTCAAGAAACCTTCCAGGCATCTCTGTAGGTCGCTACTTGTCCCTTTAATTCCCAGTGAATTGTGTGTGTGTGTGTGTGTATGAGAGAGAGAGAGAGAGAGAGAGAGAGAGAGAGAACGTAGTGGGAGTCTAATTTGTGCCACAGTATTTTCTTTATCATCTCTTGTAAGTCTCTGTCAAGGCTCACATAATTATGTCTTATGTTGAGTAAAAATTACTGTATTGTAGCTCTTTTCCCATAACAACCCTATTTTTCTTAGGAGACACAAGGTTTTTCTGGTAAGGGGCCTGTTGGAGAAAACTGTGTGTGTGGGTGTGTGTGTGTGTGTGTGTGTCTGCATTGGTGCGTGAGTGTGTATTCAGGACACCAGGGTTCTTTTCAGCAATAGTCACGGGGCCAAGACATAATATTGACCATGGCCGTGTTCCCTTTTCTGGTTTTGCCCATAATAAATGATGCAGATTAGAAAAGTAGAAACACATTGGGCTGATAAGTAGCCTTTGGAGCACGCTCGCCATGCCATTGGGGAGGGAGGAGGGGGCTCACTTTTCTCACTTCGTCTCAAATTGAAAGTATTGCAATGGCTCAAGGGCAGAGACGCAGTGTGTGTGTGTGTGTGTGCGTGTGAGGTTTTTAACTGTGGTGTGTGTACGTTTAGAGGGAGCGGGTGGTGACGGTGTTTGGACTCTGAAGGAATGACGGCGGTGCGTGTTGCCAAGTCCCATTTGAATATATACACAGCGGGGAACCCTCTCATTATAAACAGCAGCAAATATACCCACAGGTGTGCGTGTGTGTGTGCATGTGTGTGTGTGTGTATGCACATTTAAACACACTCAGTGCAATGGGGACACAACAGCAGAACTAGTACAACTGGAAATAAGAGCGTTGCAAAGTTCATATCTCGAGGCAAAGGAAAACGGAGCTAAAGTTGAAAACCGTGTGTTTATATGTGTGTGTGTGTGTGTGTGTGTGTGTGATGTGTGTTCTGGGAGGATATTTGTTTTAATGTGACTCCCCTTGCCATTTCAAATGGTCTCCATTAGATGAAACGCCTGTTGACTTTCATTCTTTGTCTTCTTCTACCTTTTCACCTCATTCCCTTCATTCTCTCTATATTGGGAGGGGCCACTTGACCACCTGTGTAGACACACACACACACACACACACACACACACACACACACACTGTGACTCCTTCCCCTTCTTTGACATCGCTCCCTCTCTCCCCTCCTGTCCCTGTCTTCTCCTTTTTTTCCCATAACAAATAACAGCGCAGAATTCCCCTCACTTCTCTCCTGGGGAATTTTCATTACCGCCCAGTCCCCCTGCCCAGAAGGACTCCCCGCCTTGAACTATTCAACAGCTGTGGTGTGGACGCTCTCTTCCAAAACAGGCCCACTGTTCACAAACACCCGCCGGACTCAGGGTGGGGACTCTGTGTCAACCTTCCTCAGCTCCGGAGAGCGAGTTTCCCTCGAATGTGGCCCACCCGAGGTCCCCCACACCTGGGGAGAGAGAGGCCCGATGCTGGGCCCTCACCTCTCCTTGTAACAAATTGAGAACAGCTTTCGGTAGGAATCGTGTGCAGGCGGCCTGTTCTCACTGCCGACTGCAGCTCGGTCGGTGCCCCTCGGTGTCTGATACCGATGTATCGGGTCGCCCTTTAGCGTCTGTACGAGATGAGCTGGGCTTTTAATGGATTCCAATGTAACTTCATCCGTGCCATTACGGTCAGGGCAACTGACGTAGTAGAAAGAGTGAGGCAGTCTGGGTAAGGGCGGGCGGGAGAAGCAGATTGATGGGTCAAATGTACAACACAGGACTTTCACCCAGGAGACCACGGTTCGTGTCCTGTGTCAAACCGAGCCAACGTTGACCTATTTGACCTTAGTAACTTACATACTTAATGCCTAACCAAGAACTTGTGTTACATAAATTGGGCATATAAAAGTAGGTTTTATTCAGCCATCATTGTGCAAGAAAGGCACAGTTAACGGTAACCTAGGGGGCGGAGCTTAGCACAGTCAGTCGCTGAGATCAGGGAACATGGAAACAATGCTGAGATGAGGTTCAATGGGGCAAAAACTGGTTATTATTATCAATAGGGATGATGGCTAGAATCCAAATGAACTGATAAAATAAGAACCAAATTGATTCATAGATAGACGGATTGGATAGATAGATAGATAGATAGATAGATAGATAGATAGATAGATAGATAGATAGATAGATAGATAGATAGATAGATAGATAGATAGAGGCTCTGCCATTAGCGAGGGTAAGGCGAGGAGGCACCGTAATCAAAGGCGATTACTCATCACATGCTGTGACGCCCCACAGTCAAATGCAAAGCAGCTTAAATTAAAACACACCTCTTTTGAATAGATTTGAACTACATGGGAGATGAGTCGCCTCGTATCCCCGCCTGGCGACATCTATTTCTGCTGGATCAGCAGAATGTGATTTGTTGGCTGGAGGGGTTTTCATAGGGATGGCAGTGCGTTTGTTGGCTTCTCTTAGAACTCAACACCAAGCGTGTGTGTGTGTGTGTGTGTGTGTGTGTGTCCTTTCCTATCTCAAGTCTTCTTTGGAAGCAGTCAGGAACACTTGGCAGGAACGATAATGGAAGTCCCCAGCACTTGGCCACAGCCCGCGTGTGTGTGTGTGTGTGTGTGTGTGTGTGTGTGTGTGAGTGTGTGTGTGTGTGTGTGTACATGCGCGTAGGAAATGGCCCATTTGAATGTACTGAAGCTGGGACGGGATCAGAGTGTGGGAGGTATTTTGTTCATATCCCAAAAATGAGATTATTAGGGAACAGACAATGTCTCACCACAGGAACACAGCCTGTTCCCGTCTTACATGAGTGTCACAGTTCATTTGTGTACTTAAAGGGACAGTTCACTGCAAACTAGAAATGTAGTCATAGATTTAAACCTCAGTTCTCGTCTGATTGGCTGGCTGGCTGGCTGGCTGGCTGGGTGAGTGAGTCTGCGCCTCAGCGTTGAGCAGTGGCTGCAGAGGAAAGGCTAAAGCTGTTGAACTTGAAAATGAACTCGCTCAAACTGTAAATATATCATTTTATTGATTTTTTTTTTAAACATTGCAGGCGAAAAAGTAACCAAGTTTGTCAAAATAACGTCTGTTTCGAAATGTTCTCACACGAGACATTTAAGCTAGCCATGCTGAGAAATGGACAAACTTCCGGTTGTTTTCAAAATAAATCACTTACTAACGACTAACATGACGAAGATAATTGCGAACAATAGAGGTGCTTTTAGTTTGAAACAGGATGTATAATAAAGTCCATCTCTTTAACCGACTTTTAACGTTAGGTAACTTAACTGGTTAATCATAAAAGTGTTATTGATAAATAACACTACTTTCTCACATAACCTGTCAAGAAATCATCGCAGTATGTAATGAATGGATGATTCATATAAGAAGCTCTACTACTATTTTCGAAGGGTTTGGAGGAACACGATTTCAAAAGGTAAACAACTTACTTAAAGTATACCTTAAGAGTCTTCCTTAAGCGCTAAGAGACAGCGGTTATCGTTCTCATGATCGGGATAACTGCAATGCAAACTCTCCGAGTGTGCAGAGATTCTCCCCCAGCGAGATCTCATAGATTAATCATTTGTAATTCATCTGTGGTTTCATGGCCTATTTCATACTGGTGATATTGATGCCGGCTTAAATACACAAGTCGATAGTTAATGATAACTTAATCCTGAAAGCCTGCGCTGCGGTTTTGTTTTAATCTAAAATATGAAACTGTTATTTACAGCTGGACGATGTAGGTCCATCCACTACAGGGAGTCACATAGGAAACACCTGAATGAAACCCATTAGAAACCCCGGACAGTTGTCCTTCCTAGTCATTGCCACAGTCAAAGTCATCAAAGTCATAAAGTGCATGCCGACAGTACTGCTGTGTTAGACATACGATACACTGATAGTGTATTTTAATCACTAGTGTGTAGGAGCAAGTTGGAAATTATAATAAGCAACCTTTATTAGTCGTTAGGAGATTAAAAATCTACCTGTTTGGTGCCTGAAGTTTCTTTTTGTACACAAAAAAAGGGTTTGTTGAAGTCTGGTGTACGGGAGCGTCTCTGGAGCCGGTGGGAGGTGCAGCTATGCAGAGAAATGGTTTATTTGGTTGGGAGACACCTGGCCTGAGTGGAGGAGCTGGAATCACTACTGCTCCTGACCTCTCCCCTCCCCTCTGCTCCCTCTCTCTCCCTCTGTACTCTTCTCTCCAGTGGACCCCCCCCCCCCCCTCGCTTGTCCACATTCCATTCACCAGGATACCTCTCCATCCTGTCCCAGAGGAGTGTGTGTGTGTCTGTCTCCGTCAGTGTGTGTGTGTGAAAGAAGGAGGCCTACAGGTCTTGCCTCTGGTCACTTTATTAAAGTGTGTTTTAATTTACTCCTGTGCTCCTGTGAGCCGCTGCATCCTGACACACACATAGGCTACACAGCAGCAGCCCCTCCTGAGACATGGCTTATTAACTCCGCTCCTGTCTGTTGGAGGGGGGGGGGCAACGGTTCCCCCGCCACATTCCTCGGTGTGGTCCGGCCACGTTGATTATAGAAATCATTTTAATGCAGTCACATAGTGAGACGCACGCTGTCATGCGGATGAACAACACACTCCCCGTGAACATGCATGGTGAAACGCGCAGACGCCATAAACCATAAACAGAGTATATATATAGTTATATGGCCCTCCGCGGAGTCTGTGGGGTCGGGGGCCCCCCGGAGCTCAGCCAAAAGAGCAGCGGCGCTCCATTTGTTGTCCTAACAATTAACGTGGTGATAATTGGTTAAACATCACTTAGCAATAATCGCAGTTTGGCAACTCGGCTTTCTGCAAAATCAGCTTTAACTTCAGAGAGCTAACAAAAAAACACACGGCCTCGGAGGATTCGATGAATCTGATCAAAATGTTTATTTTCTTCTTCGTAATTGACAAAGATTCACCATGGCCTGCATATATCTATAGTCCCGTATATCTTTATCTCCCATGTCTTCCATAATGTATGTGTCTCACAGGACAGCCCCCCCCTGTACTTTATTCCCTGACTCTCCTCTGTCTCAGTATTAAATATGGAGGGAGCTGGAGTCTGTCTCAAAGGAAGGCAGAGGAGTCATGTTGGGCTATCCTTAGGTCCTGGCGTGTGATGCTGGGGCCTCGGGCCCTCCACCTAGTCTCACAGCAGAGGCTTCGGGGCACAGCCAGAGGGGATTTTCCTCTGTACGTTTGCAGCTGTGTGTGTGTGTGTGTGTGTGTGTGTGTGTGTCACTGTGTTTCTACCAGGGACTCTCAACAGACCTAAGCAGCATAAAATAGTATGCCTGCGGAGCACGGCTTTCATCTGTATAATATTTGTGTATGCACATGAGTGTGTGTCACCGTGGCGATGCGTGTGTCCTTCGCTGCATGTAGAGTGACTGAACTGGCCTGCTTTACATGTGTCACTTGTGAGTAGCTTGTGAAAAATGTATTAAGAGGGCCAGCTGGGGTAAGAGAGGACCGGGGGAGTGAGATAGAGGGAGGGAGGGAGGGAGGGAGGGAGTAAGGGGCACAGCTGTAGGGGATTAATGCCCAGGGTGGAGGAGCTGGAGCCGGAGCCCAGGAATGTTCCCCAGCGCCCCCTCAAGAGGGAGGTGAAATAGGGAGGGAGTGCAGGGAAACACAAGGGCACGGGCCTCAGAGCAGGTCCTGTACTGCACAATCTTTACGTATGTTTGTTGGAGGAGAGGAGGGGGAGGGTATTTCATCCATGTCAGTCTTATCTACTGTCTCAATCCCCCCCCCCCACCTCCACCATCTCCTCCTCAGGCACTTTGGCAGTGATCAGGCCCAGTTCACAAGACTTTCCCTCCACGCCGCTCCTCCCTGACTGCTTTCTGTGTCACATTCTTTGTCTCGTGAGCGCCGTGATTTATGGACGGACACAGGAAGCGCGTGTGTGGATAATTGCACGGTCAAGAGTAAGGAGAGGGGCATCTATCAGACGTCTCGGGGCTGTCACTAAAATATCAATACACCCCCCCCCCCCCCCCCATGATGATGGTTTTGCTGTGTTCGCCACACCCTGAATGGCGGCCTAAAGCTATGAGGACTGTTCGTCCTTTCAAAGCGTCGTATGGACGGTGCAGGATTGTTTCAAGTTCACAGCAGTCCCCGTCTTTGTGTCTCTGCCTTCGCCTCCTGTCACTCCGTTCAAACATCCGGTGTTGACAGTCGTCAGGGCCAACCCACTCATTTCCCCGTGACGTGTTCAATGGGGCCGCACTGATCCCCCGCTGACGACTCGGAGGGGGGGGGAGAGGTGACCACGGCGATGGAAGGGAGCGCCCGTCGTCGTGACGGCAAACCTGTCCATCCATCCTCCTGCTCGCTCGACCGCGTCTCTCATCCTCCCCATTTGGAAACCACTCTACCTGGTTCGGACAATTACCTCACGTCCACTCGTCTCCCCGTCGCTGCCTTAACTCTTCCAGCCACTTAAGTTGTGATGGGCTAAAAGGGATGCTTCAGCCACCGCACGGCCCCCGGCACTGTTATTAGATGCTCAGAGTTTTGTTGACAGCCCATAAAAAAGCCATACCGTCTCACTGTGTGTAAAAAGTGTGCAAAAAACCATACTCCCCCCCCCGGAATGGAATTCACCACAACGACTGTCCGTCCATTAATGTCTCTGCGTGTGTTTAAGCCCTTTTTCCTTTCTGATCACTGCTTGTTTCTTTTTTTTTAAATT
Organism: Eutrigla gurnardus; assembly: GCF_963514095.1. NCBI lineage: Eukaryota > Metazoa > Chordata > Actinopteri > Perciformes > Triglidae > Eutrigla > Eutrigla gurnardus. The sequence continues at coordinate 22,629,377 of NC_139917.1, read as the reverse complement.
GAAAGAGAAAGGGAAGGCTCTCTAAAAGCCACCGTCCTGCCGTGTACAACCTTGTCCTGCCACCAACAAGCTCAAACACTCAGCAGCAGCAGGGTGGGGTGAGACAGCAGGCCAGCCAACTCGGCCTAGCAGGTATACAGGTCTCAACACATCACCTCGCACTCACTAACGCTAACTCCAACACTCAATCCCCTCTGCCTCCCAAGACCTGATACACTTCAGGTGCAGAACACGCATTTCTATCTCCACACACACGTTTTAACGTCAAACACACACACACACACATTAACACAAAGTTATGCTTCCTCTCACTGTCATTAGGCATGAGAAGGACTTCAAACACCAGGTGATATCATAGCAGCCTGGGAACAAACAGCGCAGTTTCCTTAATCTTCACATGACTTCTCAGCACTTAGCCGATGCTTAATTGCCAGGGAAAGTTTTAACATCTGCTTTTATTCAATAGCCTTTATTGGCATGAGTCAGCCTCTATGCTACTGCCAGCCGCTTTCTTCACCTAGCATCACACATTAAAACAAAACAAAAAAACAGAAAAGGAAAAACGCAATTTACCCAAAAATCCCCACAAACAGAACGAGCGGTGAGTAAATAAGGTACAAGCCAGGCTTTCATGGGTACTTATAATTTAGGGTTTTATAATTCCAGGTCATATAATTCGTCCAAGCCATGAAGAGAATCAGAGGCTAACAAAGGGAGTAAAATCATTAAGGACAAATGGGAGGAGGAGGGGGGGGGGCAGTGATGGAACTTTGGGGTTTGCTTGTTGCTCAGGGGCAATGAGTTGTATTCTCATATAACTTATTTCTACCTTTTTGTACTTTTGCAGTGCATTCTACTATAACTGTTCCTAGCAGAAAGTAGAGACACGACAGGAAGTGAAAGGAGAGGAAAACCGGGAATGAAATGAAACAAAGGTCCCCGAATCAGGGACCCAGACAGATTTTTGTCGTCTCCATAATGACAGGCTGCTACTATTGCCACATATTCATCGAGCTGCACCATAACAAACCCGTTCTTGTTTCACATTTTACATAAATTGATAAAGTGTCCTAAATGATTTTACATAATCCAGCGCCACTATCAGTCATTCCCCAAAACGTCTGCGTTTCAAACTGTGCCGATGGCAGCAGCCTGCATGGCCTGATAAACTGTTATAGTGATGGTGTGAATGAGGATCAGTAATTATTGTTCCCCACGAAGCCAAAGATGAAATTGGTCAGATTCTTTTCTTTGGACAGTTGAGAGGCCTCTGCGGACGCTTTTTACGCTTACCGAGTCACTGAAGCACTCAAACCTGCGTTATTTGGAGTGATGGTGTTCTTGTGTTTTCCTGTGTGTGTGTGTGTGTGTGTGTGTGTGTGTGTGTGTGCGTGAGCCAGGATGTCACCATGACCTGGCCACTATGTGGGATCATGACTGAGGAAGGGAGGGAGCATGCAGAAAAGACAGACTGAGTCAGAGAGGTTTGGGTAAAGAGCTTAAGTAGACACACAAATTCTGCTAAATATTTATGATACGGTAAATATCACATGTAGATGGTAAGTGACCATTTGCCAAACAATAATTGTTGAATCATAGTTGAGCTAAACACACCGGGTGTCTCGGTGGTAAGAGCAATACTTGGGATTCTTTGCAAAACCAGAAGCACAACAAAAACAAACAAAAAACCTGTAACTATCCTACTACCTAAATCAGCTGACAGGTGTTACCTATAAGAGACCTATTCTGATGATATCAGAGTTTATATCAAAAAGTGAAATGAAATGCAAAATGTATCTGTGCTGTTGATGTTGACATTTCTTTACAAATGTATAAAAATCTGCATTTTATGGTTCAAAACGGTTCAAAACGGCACAAAACGGCACAAATAGATTTAAATCAGCCCTGATCATGCAAGATCAATTCTGAAATAGTCAACCATTTGGGACATATCTATGCCATGAAATCAAAGAATGTTAACGCCCAATCAGACCTCCCCCCATCACCATTGTGTAGCATTACAAGCGCAGCACAGCTCATTTAGGGACTTAGCTCAGGTGTAGAAGTGTAATTACACTTTAATACACATTCTTGCCCTGAAAAATCTGATCTGGCAAGCCTGCGATCCGACGCCGAGCCGAGGAATTTAAACATTGAAGAAAAAAAATAGGGAGAGACTGATACAAAAGGGAAATGATTTTTGGAAAAAGATTAAAACAGACTGAAGGATGAAGTGTCGGTTAGTCCGCGACAAAGATGAAGGTGTATTTGAAAAGGGGAGGGAGGGAGAGAGAGAGAGAGAGAGAGGACATTTAAAAAAAGAAAAAAAGGTTCAAACTGAGAAGACTGGGTGGAGTGTTTTTAGGTGTCTGGCTGTAGCAGCATGGGTCTCTCCCCTGACACCTCCACAACTTATCATCCCCACATTCCTGCACAGGGACACTCCCCTACCAACTGACACCAAACTGTGTGTGTGTGTGTGTGTGTGTGTGTGTGTGTGTGTGTGTGTGTGTGTGTGTGTGTGTGTGTGTGTGTGTGTGTGTGTGTGTGCTGTTTCAAGTGAAAGGGCACGTTGGCCTCCCTCTCCCAGGACATCTGGCTGCAGAAAGAGGGTTTGTGTAAGAGATGTTTATATGTTTGTGTGTGTGTGTGTGTGTGTGAGAGAGAGAGTGAGAGTGAGAGAGAGAGAGAGTGAGATAGGGAGAGAGAGCAAAGTGAAAGAGAGGCTTAAGAGAAAAGCAACAAAGTAGCAAAGAAAGAGTTTCCCTTCGCCACCTTAGCGGGGCCGTAGGTTGTGGCAGAGAACGGAAAACATCTCCGGGATTTCCCGTCTCCTCCTGTCCACCTCCTTGAAGCTCTTGAAGGGAGTGTGTGTGTGTGTGTGTGTGGCGGCTGACCGACCTTGGTTAATGTGTGCACTCAGACGGAGTGTGAGGCAGGTGAGAAGAGGAAGCTCTCCCTGAACTTTACTGATTGCAGCACATGCGATGTGTGTTGATACGGCAGCGTATTAGACAATGCCAAGACAAGAGGTGCTGACTTTAAAGAAACGCCCTAGAATACTTTCTCATTCTTACCGACAAACCAAATGAAAATAAAAACTTTTGATTATACCTTGTAAGCTACTGTAAGCTCTCTCTCTCTTTTTTTAAATGAAGCTACTTTTTGAGTGAATCACACAGTGTATATGTCTAGGGCTTTTATTGTGAAAGTATTCAGGACAAAAACAACAACAAAATTGACTATTAAATGTGATCTCATTTTCAATTTTAAACTCACATTTATGAAACTATTATATCTTAACTAATTATCTAAATGAGCTCATTTGGCTAATTGCTCTATAGAAAACACTGACTGGCTGAACAAAAGACCCAGACGTGATCCCAATGTCGAGCAACAGCATCGCTTCATCTGATCTTCATGTGGGATTAATGGCACGTAAATTATTGTAATTTAAATCACAATAACATGAAACACGTTCTCGAACCATCCAATCTTTTACCACAAAAAAAAGTAAAAGTCCACTGTAACTCATTGCAGAGAGGACTGTAGAGATTTACGTGGGACCCCGATGTGAAAACATGCGTAATGTCATATACCTGCATAAAAGTTAATAGGGGATATTATTCTTCGGCCTCTGTGACCCAGACAGCACCGCTGTTTTAACTCCCCTCATAGAGACAGCCTCTAATTGCACTTGAGTGTGGACCGCTGTGTTTCTTTGAGTCACCGGCTGGCTGCTGTCAACATGTGGCTCGTACAGTCACCAGAGCCGGAGGGCACAAAAGCTCTGATGGAACCGCTGTTGGCACAACAGAGGGCCGGGGGAGTGGGTGGCTCTGCAAAGTTATCTCTTTGAAAGGAGTGTGTGTGTGTGTGTGTGTGTGTGTGTGTGTGTGTGTGTGTGTGTGTGTGTGTGTGTGTGTGTGTGTGTGTGTGTGTGAGGCTGTAGCTACAAGGGAGTGTGTGTTGTTTTACAAGCCGCCTATAGCTTTGCTGTTAGACTGTGATTAATAGGAGCTGGAGAGAAAGCCATCACAGAAATGCAACTTCGCACAACTATTAAATGTGTGCTGCGCTCTGCAGTGGGTGTAAAAACCTCGTCTAATGTGATCAGTTTGTGTAAAACAGCGCACCTAAATGTTTAACCTAAATTAATATATTTGATTTTTTTTTTTTTTTCATACAACAGCTAAACGGGAGATACAGGATGTAGTCTCATGTCATGAAGTTGGCACTTTGGACTCGTTTCTGGACTCTTTTCTTCCTCGACCCTGCGTGACACGCCGGTCCCATGGTCTATCCTGTGTCTCTGCACATTAATTTATTTGCAAATGTGTATATGTTTGTGTGTGCGTGTGTATGTGTGTGTGTGTGTGTGTGTGTGTGTCTGCCAAGCCCCTGTGCCCTCCCCTGTCTCCACGCCTGGATGCTAACCGCTAGTGAAGGCTAGCCAATTATCCCCAATCAAGCTACCCTCTCTGGAACTGGCGCGAGAGGAAGCTCCCACTAGAGCTTATACTAGTCATTATGGGGCACATCCTGACATTAACTTACTTCTTTTCCCTCCTTGACTACATCTCTTCTTTCTCTCTTTCCTTTTCTTTCTCCCCCCTTTTTCCTCTCCTGCTTTGTCTTTCACTCCCCCCCCCCCCCCCCGAACCGAAAGCCTGGTGCAGCCATTGCTGAAGCGGAGCAGCAATCAAACACACAAACTGAAAGCACATGGGTGCTAATTCATGCCTCCCTAATAATGCATTAAGGACATTTTGGGGTTGATGATGGAGGGAAGAAGCGTAGGCCATGCGTGACGTCAGTTGCAAAAAAAAAAAAAAAAAGAATGTGTGTGTTTTTGTGTGTGCGTCGACTGGAGATGCAGAATGCCTGGTATTGCTTGAAAGACTGTGTGTTATCGTGTGTGTGTGTGTGTGTGTGTGTGTGTGTGTGTGTGTGTGTGTGCAGGGACTAGGGCAGGGAGGCAATGAATTCTGGGAAATGTCACCCCCAAACAGACATCTCCTTCCCTGTAGAGACCGATTGGACTCAAATCAACTTTGGTAATTTACCCACATAGAGACAGTGATTACCTCTTTTCCTTCTGCCTGCTTCTTTTTTTATTATTTTTTTTACTCTTTCTGGTCTCTCAAACTTTGTAAAAAAAAAATATATATATCTTTGCTCCAGGACCTAATTTGCAGTCCTCCGTCCTGTTCAGTCAGAGAGCTCAACATGTTTGATGTGAACTGTGGGGTGACATCGCCTCGTCTGTGCAGAGTTAGATCAGCAGAGAGACCGGGCGAGGTGTGGTGCCTGTAGGTGATCCACTTCATTCTGCTCCTGTCTTGTCGTGACAGGACCCGGCATTAAATGGAAGGAGTCAGCGACGGAGCAGTGACAGGCCCAACCCTCCACCCTCCCCCTGGGTGTGTGTCTGTGTGTGTGTGTGTGTGTGTGTGTGCGTTTTTTCCCCCCTCAGTCATTGGGACCTGACAACTAAATTGCACTTTTTTTTCACACTGCTCATCAAGTGGTGGCCGTGTTACCTTAATGACAGTTGTAGCTGCGCACAATACAATTCACTTTCATTTCATTTCCATATAAAGTACTTCCGTGTCAATAAGAGCAGAGCGACACACTTGAGATCAGCTTATCATATCATTATCGTGGTTCTCACCACGTGTAGGTGTCGTCGTCGAGGGTTACGTTTCCGGGGCGAGATCAATGAGAAGGTGAGAGCCGTCAAAGGCTGACGACTGCCGATGAAAACACTTCCGCTTCTATGTGTGCTGCTCAATAAGCACTTCAGACGCAGCCTCTTTCCTCACAGTCACTGTATATGTGTGTGTGTGTGTGTGTGTGTGTGTGTGTTTAGGTTTGGTATGCAGCAAATGTTTGAAGATAAGCTTTTCTTCCTATACTCCCTGCCCTCTTGCTCTCCTTGCTCTATTTCAAGCCAATTAGGTGTGTCTTTTAGCAGAGATTTGGAGAATAAGTTGAACATCAGCTCCCTTCATCGTTGAAAGGCACATCTCAAATTAGTGAGCACCACATATACCCCCCTCCACCCACCCCCTCCTCCCACCTAGCCTATCACCATCCTTCCCTCCTTTGCTCCTGTGAAGACACAGAGGCCCCCGGGGCCCTGAAATGTCTCCACATGCTGGAAATTGATTCAAACGGCATCAATCAGGACACCCTTTTTTTCCTCTCCCTCCCCCCCCTTTTCACTCCTTACTCTCTCCTTTCTTTCTTTTTTGTCTGTGTTTGGTGTCTCTAAGCAATCTGCCGGGGTGTATAAACAGCGCTACTAGGAAGCACAATTGCATATGAACCGAAACAGAAGAACTATAAAGGATTTTTTCCCCCTTTTTTTAAAGGCTGCTGATGCTTTGAATTAGTGTTCGTTCATCTAAGTCAGATTGCAGGGCGGCACTTTTATATTTCAAGTATTCTGTCGGCTCAGTGTCTTCTAAACACCATCCCGTTGACACACACACACACACACACACACACGGTGATATTATTATCCACCTCTTCTGTGGCTCTGTGCAGTAAAATGAGTTTGCCCCAACTCCATTAAAACCCGCGCCAGCCGCTCCCCTGACGCTGCCGTCCTATTTGCATGTTCTAGTGAGCCACTCCGCGGAACAAAGGATCTCCTCTCTTCCTCCTCTCCTCCTTCACTCCGTCCCACTGGAATGCACGATAAGTGGGCAGATGACATTCACGGAGAAAGATTGCAATAAAGTGACTCTCCATCGCTTCCTTCCACCACCCCCCCACCTTTCTCCCCCCTCTTGTCGCTCCCTCCTCTCCGTGCCACCCCATCAGAGGCGGGAAGGGGATATTGCGAATGACACGGGCAAATCAGCTGTAAATGGGCTCTAATTTGATTGACATCTGGGCTGCTGTCACCGAGGCAGGACGAGGACAGGCCCCCAGCCAGCAGGCAGCGAGCGCCGTTCGCCCGGTTTGCACACAAAAAAAAGAAAAAAAAGCCAGCTTTCAACTAAATCACTTCTTGTCCGGTGGGCCCTGCCTCCTCGTCCCTCTCTCCCTCTCCTTCGCTCCTCCCGCGTCTCCCTCCCCACCTCCCGCCACCCACCGCCAACCGACTTGCCAGATTCTAATTGCGTGTGTCCTTCCTCTCAGTGCAATTTTCCCATTACCGCCACAAGAGCAGCCGCACAGCTCATCTGAAGCGAGGTTGTCTCCGAAATATGTACCTCCGAGTTAACCCTTCGCTGGCTTCACAGAGCGCCGGCTGCGTGGCGGAGAGAGGGGCCGGGTGTGATCTTGGGTTTAGGGTTCAGGCTTTAATGAAGAAAGGGCATCAGGGCAGAAACCACACAAACAAAAAAACGTGTTTTGTTAACATTAATCAGATGAAATAAATAACTATTTTTTTCTGTTTTTTCCCTCCATGTGACTGTCACTGTCTCTCCATTACAAAGGTGAGTTCCTATTTTCTGTTTTTTTTTCTGCTTTATTTTCTCCCAGCTGACACAGTTAGCTGTCATGCTAAGGCTAAGCATGGCTAAAAGGTGCCAACATGCATGTCAACATACACACAACCATCTCAGTCACAATCAAAGCATGTTTAATTCAGAGCAAGTCTTCCTCTACCCTCCAACACACACACACACACACACACACACACACACACACTTCATTATTTATGTCTGTGATGTTTGATTGTGCCACCAGCGATGCCCACGGCAAACAGCAGAGGCACGAAATGCTAATAAGTGCCGTGTCATTTCAACACATAATTCACAACGGTGTTTTGTTTGTGTGCATGCATAGGCATGTGAGTGTGTGTTTTACGTGAGTAAAATAAAATATATCAAGTTAGACGTATATCATTAAGTGGCATAAAGCAAAGTGAACCTTTTTTTTTTAATGCCTCCGCCTGTGCCGGTGACAGCCGTGACATTTTGGACGGACATAGATGTAAAGTTGACTAGTTGGCGAATACAACCGGGTGCAGTAACTCTGGTTTCCCTCTCATCTGTGCACCGCTGGGAATATCACGTTTTAGCAGAGGAGCGCACGGTTTTTCCCGGCTGATACGCTGTCAGTCATTAGACGGGCCGGAGACATCCCAGCACCGCTTTGAACACACGCCGTTTTCTCAGATACACGGAAAAAAAAAGAAGCTAAAGACAATTAAAAACTTCTCCCTCAGTTCTACATCAGTGAACTTTCTTAGGACCACCTATCCCCACAAATCCTCCGTCCACATCTTCATCCAAAAACAGCAGGTTAGTGGAGTGAGAAGGAGATGAAGCCCACCATGCTTCATCGCCCTCCTTCCAACATATCTAGCAAAGTAGAACCTGAAGCATCATTAAACGGACCCAATTTGCTAGTATGACTAATAAAATTGTATTAAATTTCACACAGGCGTTACAAGGAACTAAACAAATTAATCTGCATATTTGAGGATCATCAACAGAACGATTATGGGAATAGTTCATGTGCGAGCTTTTTGTTGGATGGAGACACCAATCGGAATTTAATGCAACCTTAATAACCACTGTAAAGAAAGAGCCGTCATGCCCTCTGTGCATTACATGAATGCGCTCTAATTCACATACAGAGAGCCCCGATGTTGGTATGAAACCACCCTGATTTAGTTATTTAAAGGCTTTTCCGAACATTACACGTGCTGCACAAATAAATGCAGGATTATCTTTACAATAAAAGGAGAATGCTCATCAAGTCTGTAGGATGGACATTTTATGTCTCTCCCCAAACTAGCAGTGCAGCGGTAAAGTGCAGCCGACGTGCGACGTATGGAAATCTGCGGCGGCCGCACGCAGCTCAGCGCGCCGTGGCCATTTTTTGATTCTGCGGCCAAACTAAAAGCTGGGGAGGGTTGAACGTTTAGCGGTGAAATGTGGTCAGAGAGTGGCCGCGGCCAATTAGTGAACAGAGTCCTGTGACTCCTGTGTCGTGTTGACCTATGTTACAAAGGATTTATTTCTGCCTGAAAAGCACGTAGGCGCCTCCCCGCCGCAAAAAAAAGGGGAATGATTGCAGCAAGCCGCACTTCGCCGCTTGCCTGGTGTGTTTTCAGCGCCGCAAGGTGAATCACATTCACTAAGTGATGCCTAGTGTTTATTTTTTGGATGTTTGCAGGTATGCATTTTCTATTTTTATGCACTTTTACGTACATATTTCATTCCAAAATATGACTTATTTGCTCACATACACTGTTGGCTGCTGACACAAAACACTGTCACCACTGTTTGGCCTCTGCCTCGTGGTGTCGGCCCTGACGCCGCTCTGCGAAGCCGACATTCTTCATTATTTATGTACCGGTTTACTAGCACACTTTATGCAACAATACAGTACATTTCTTGTGTGTCATCGAGAAGCGTTGTGTGGAAGAACAGAATGGGGGCGGCATGGGGGGACTTTGCCCTGCAGCCAAACCTGCAGTAGATGGAGGAAACAACCGTGTACACACACACACACACACGCACACACACACACACGCACACACACGCCATTAAAAGGAATAAAACCATGTCTTCATGTTGTAAAAACTCTGCTCGGCATATTGAATTCTTGAGAGCTGGTAGAGATAAATCCAGGATGTGAGCAAGCAAGAAACAAGGTTGTCCATTAGTCAGCTGCTGTGATGGTCTAAAGAAGCCACCCCTGGCCCTTAATGGCTTCTCGGCAATAATTGCTACACTATCTCCTCTGTTCCTATCACCACTCCGTGACATGCTTTTGCAGGAGCCACTGCCGTACATGTCCACATCCTGGTTCTAGTCAAAGCGGCTCCGAGCAGCAGCATTGTGCTTTACAAGCATTGCTCTAAAAGAGAGAGAGAGGGTGCAGGTAAAGATGGAACTCTGAAAAGAAAGGGCTTTTTTTTTTTCCCTCTCCTCCTCCTCTTTCTTGCCCTCGCTGCTTTTACTTAGCGCTCTCCTCGTCCTCTCCTCCACTCACTTGGCTGCATTGATGGAGAAAGTTAGAGGCTTTCAACGTGTGAAGGGGCCACGTATCTCACGTCCGCTCATCGGATAACACCTAATGGTTTGGATATGCTAAATGTTTTGGTCGACACTTTATGAGTTTGGTATAAGTTCGGACCCTTTTTGCACGTCGTCACACACAATGTGTCACTATAGGGGTCCTTACATTATGAGAGAGTGTGTGTGTGTGTGTGTGTGTGTGTGTGTGTGTGTGTGTGTGTGAGAGAGAGAGAGACAGGAAGAGAGAATGAAAGACAGACAGGGATGAATGGAGAGTCTCACAGGTCCTCCAACTCAGCCCAGGTTAATGGAAACCATTATCACACACAGCCACTCTGTCTGTACAATCAGAGCCTCTCTCTCCGAGGGAGGCACTTTGTCACGCACTCACACACACACACACACACACGCAGAATATATTTGTGCCATATTCCTCAGCCTTCCCTGCTTGTTTAGCGTTCTCCTGTACAAGCTGCCTCCAAAGCCTGTGTAGCAGAGGCTAATTGTTTTAGCATGTAGCTGCCACTCTAATTCTGATCACCGCTGAACACTGGGGGTCATTTTACTGAGATGAGTCAGACAGCGTTCAGCTGGCGGGCCCGACTCAAACCTCCTCGCTTTCTCCTTTGTTTCCGCTCCTTCCTGAACCTCAAAAAGCTTTCATATCAAGCAGCAAACGTGGCCCAACAAACCAAAAGAAAGAAACAGAAACAAAGACTGCAGCGACATAGATTTGCCTGCTACGTTGGCTGCGAGGCACAAGGCGGCATCAAACATTTAGCAATAGGTGAGATGCACTTAAAAGAGGCGAACAGTTGTTTGCCGGGGAACATTATTTTGGATAGTTTTGTTTGTCTGTATTCGTGCCACTGAGCAAAGGGTGTTTCAAAAAAAAAGTGGGATTCTTTTGAAAAAGAAACATGCTTTCCTCCCACAGTGGCTTGATTGCTGAAGGCACAGAGGTGGAATGTCATATCCAGTCTCTCTCTGAGTTTGCAACACGTGGATCTAAGAATATCCACATGGCATTGAATCAGCGTTTCATCGCATCAAGCCACGGTGAAACCAATACTTCCAAAAAAAGTACTGAAGTATCATTATCAGCCTTATTTAATGGCAACAATAGAGATGAAAGGAAACCAGATTGAAAAGTTCACAGCTGGACTTGAGCTGTGAACATTTCAATTGCATCGTCAGTGTTTTTGATGCCTATAAGCTAAAATAGTTCCATTAATCCAGAAGAGTAAACCCGATGAAGTTACGTCTGTTTTTAGCACCCTATAATAACTTTGCCATCGTGGAAGACTGAGCCCAGTCAAACCCATCTATGAGCAAAGAGCCTCTGTGGGCTCCGGGGCCCCGAAAGGAAAACAACAAAGTATATCTGCTGTGTTTGTGGTAATTTGATTATTAGGAAAATATTAAGATGATGTGCCAAGAAAGCACGATATCAGCTGACATGAAGAGAGCCCGCTTTATTATCTTTTCTTGAGGCCCCGTCTTGTCCTCGTGTTTAAGACGTTCATCATCGTTGCAGATTCCTTTTGTGTTTAATCAAATGAGCGTACGGCAAACCTGGGGCCAGGTAGTGTTCCAGTATGAGAATAGAGTGAAGGAATCGGGGAGTAATGGGGCCCGGCAGCTCATTTTATTGTAACAGGATAATCCAGCCGTTGCTATAGGAAGGGAATGATAGTCTACGTGTTTCAGGCGGCAGAGATTAAAACAAAAACAGTGGAAAGATGACATTAAAAGAGGGCATGTGAGGATAACGGTGATACTGGAGAACGTTACAGTGATTAACACACACCCCACGCTACGCTCTGAGTATATCTATCTTAGAATATAGATTGTACACCTCGTTTCACTCTTTTTAGAAAGAAAACGAGAGACGCCACTGTTGCACTTCTACTGTAATCATGTCTGTAATCCTACAGTTATTTCAGCAATTCGGTGTCCAGCTTCACTAAGTGCATATTTGCGTACGGACACATGCCACCGTGTCTGTGTTGATCCCGCCTCAATCAGAGACAGAGTGGATCCGTCATAAAAGCCACAATATTGCATTGTAAACACATGCACATGCACACATGGAGGAGGAACCCTGCGCTCCCCCTGTAAACAGTTTACAGCCCTCCCCCCTCCCTCCCTCCCTCCCTCACGCAGACACAGGCCAAACTGTCAGTGTTGTGTTCAGCTAATCCAACTGTTTAGGCTTTGTTGGCGGCCTCCAGCTCGGACTATGCTTGACCTGGAGGGGGGGGTTCATGTGTGTGTGTGCATGTGTGGTTATGTCACATACATTAAGGAGGCGCTCTTTTCCTCCCCCGCCCTGCACTAATCTTCATCTCTATCAATCTTATGGTTTGTTTGGCTTCTGTCTCCCCTCCGTGAATCCCTTTCCCCCCTCCCCAACCCCCGTTTGTTTAGCTGAGCTTGTGCTTGTTTTCTTGTCGTTCTCCCCTTGATTGAGGTTGACCCAGCCATCTTCACAACCTCACAGTACACACACACACACACACACACACACACACACTGTGTGGTTTTGGCTCGCTTTGTGTAGCAACAGCCCAAGGTAGGAAATGCTGTTTGGATTAGTAAGTGTGTTGTGATGTCCTCTCCAGCCTTGTTCCTGCTGGATCACGACCCGCTCGCACCACAAACCTCTCTAACACTACACGCGGAAACACCGGTGGTTTCAGGGTTAGGCATGGGACAGTGTAGACTTCTGTTATAGGATTTTACTAACCTCTCACCACATCCTCTGTACGACTCTGTGACTTTGACCGAAGGAAAATGATAACCTTCGGCAGGGAATGCATTATTCAGAGGGGAAATAATGCATGTTTACTGCTTGTTCAGATATGATTTTTTTTTTTTATTTCTCATTTCCCCCCCCCCCCCCCCCCCCCCCCTGTTGTTTTCATGTTGCACAGTAAACAACTCGGATAAGAGCTTTTCTCACATATGTGCAGGTTTTGAACCAGATTCTTCGTTTGATTCCTTAGAGGTGCTCACGACTGCCAAACACTGAAGTCCAGCCAACTAGGGCACAGAAATAACAGCTATCAGAAATAAAGAGCTGACATCTGATGCCGGCTTTATGTTTTAATAGCGGAGAAAGGAAATCAGTGTGGTCTCCTTATTTTCTCTCACCAGGCCATAGCTGTGACACATAATCATAGCTGGTACAGGAGAAAAGTTCTCTAGATATTCACTAATAAATGTATTAATAATAATAGTATCAATAATAATAATAATCACTGACAAATGATTGATTGTGTGGTTGTTTTGAATTTTATAAAATGTTAGATAATGTCCAAATTTACTACATAAAAAAAAAATAAAAAAATTGCATTACTTAAAAAAACAACAACAAATAATTGAATCTATCTTTCAACCAGAAACAGGTGTGAAAAGTCAACCGCATGGTTGTCACATTAGTATCACGGACATACAGGAGGAGAAAAATGTGTTGTTTTTTTTACATTTTAAAAATCAGACCAATATTAAAGGGGGCAGCGTTGTTGCGCGGCTGTGTGAGAAGAGTGTGATGTGATCAAGAAGCAGCAGAGAGACCTCCCCTTCACTTGTCTCCGCGGTCCCAGCATCATTACCAGCACCACCGCGGTACACTGCCTTATCTACTGTGGCAACTGATATAGTGACAGCCACTCCTCCAGGACACACACACACACACACACACACACACACACACGCACTCAAGGCTCAATGCCATACTCAAAGCACTCACCAATCTATCGCAGTTTCCCCTCGAGGTCCTCTTCACTGAGGCTGCAGTCTGCAGTGTGTGTGGTGGCAGAGGGATGATAGGAAAGATGCTTATTTTCAATATGAAATATGTTGTAATGTTAATGTTTATGCTCCGATAATAAAAAAACATTATGTCACATCTGAGCTTCCCTAAAGATGCGATCGAGTCAGGAGAGGGCAGTCGAGGCTCTCTGCTTTGTAATTTGCACACGCATACTTCACACACACACACACACACACACACACACACACACACACACACACACACACACACACACACACACACACACACACACACACAGCATATATACGTGCTCACTCATGTTCCGCGACTTCGTTGGAAATCTTCAACTAACCCCACGTGCCGTGAGTACCTCCTGTGATTTGTGAGCTCAGCCGATTCAGTCGCACAGGCTCACAGTCATTTAAAATTACTGCTCAGGTGGGAACCGTGTGTGTGTGTGTGTGTGTGTGTGTGTGTGTGTGTGTGGCAGTCTCTGTGACTTCATTCATTTTAGTGGCTGAAAACTTAGCCCACACCTGTTCAACTTGCCATGCTAAAGCTCCCAAGTGGTCTTAGTCACATTAACGCTTTGAACCTCAAACACACACACACACACACACACACACACACAGTCCATCTGCTATTTAAACTCCAGTAGAACCCAGTAAAGTTAAGATTAATTTTTATGTGGTCGGTTTGCTGTCCAAGTCTGAAGGCTCTGCGCTGCTATGTGATTTTGCACCTGGTAAAGTGGCTGCAACCGGTTTAAATGGCAAAACCGATTTCCTCTTTGAATTACTCAGATTCAAAATATCCCCCTCTCCGTTTACCTGCTCCCTCCATCCCGACCGTTACTCGACTTTTTTTAATTCCTTCTTGCCTGTCTCCTCCGTTCACTCGGCCCTCTGCTCGCGTATGAAATGATCACAGTCGATGTATGATTATGTATTGAGGAATGGGAGGAGGGGATTGTTTTTCTTTGTTGTTGAAACGAGAGGTAGTGCATGACAGTCTAATGTAGCCACAACCACTTGCGGTTACATATTCCTAATATTGTATGCTTTCTGTTGGCAGCGGAGCAGAGGATGACTGTTGCTGCCCCTTTCAGACCCACTCCTATTAATCACGAGGCCGCGTGTCTGTGGGTGTGTTACCGAAAAGGAGTGTGTGTAATACTCACTGTAAATACATCAAACCAGAGCCTACACTGTCTATGTACTGAAATATACACACTCGCAGCGATACAAGAGGACAGGGAATAAGAAAAGCGATCTCTAGCCGTGCTACTGCACTGCTTCGTGCCAGTAAAGCATTTTTGACATTTCCGTGTACGACGGCTGAGAAAAAAGCTCTCCCACGCGCATCTAGATTGTTTCCTTTTCGTTCTGCTTTCATCACGCATTATCCTATGAAACAGACCGTTTCATCTTTTACATAAACGCGTTAAGATATACCTGCCGAGGTGAAGCGTTGCCTAGCAACAGCGTCTGTAAGCAACAGAAGACTGTAAAAGACAGATGTTGTGAAAGGATTTAAGACTTGTTGCGAGGTGAGGCGGGGGGAAAGTTTCGCTTCCGTCTTCAGTTTGAATTTACCTCTCGGAAATTATCGGTGATGTCTGTGTGTGTCTTTATTATTAATATTATGCAGAAGGACATTTGGCTTACAGGTGGGCATTGAACCAAACAGGTGACAGGAACACTAAAGGTGACCATTAACTGGCCGACATGAGGAGGTAAAGCAAGATAAAAGATAATACATATCTCTGTTCTGTTTTGTGCCTCATCATGCAGCACCGTGGCTCAAAACAGGATTCAGTGTTTAAATACAAATACTTAGTACACACTTTTTAGTGTACTTTCATGTATCACAAACTACCATATTCATTTTATTTGAGCGGCGGGTTTTTTTACAGATCAGTGTCTGCTGTTACATTTTGAACTGTGTGCGTGTGCATGCCTGTATGTGTGTGTGTGTGTGACCACGGACGGGTCCTATATGGAAGCAATTACTGGCAGCGAGGGCCCTCAGACACCCACAGTGCCTCTCACTCTGGGCCAAACGGAATGTATCTCCCTCCCCCCTCTCCCCTTTTCCCTTTCTGTCTCTCCGTGTCTCTCTCTCTCTCTCTCTCTTCTTTCCCTTTTTTTTTTTACTACCTCTCTCTCTCTCTTTTTCTCTCTCGCAGGACTAAATTACTTTCGTATGAGCCCCAACAAAGGGGCAAGGTGAAACCCCTTTCTATGTTTTATTGGGAACAAAAACCCCGGCCATATTTTAATTCACATCACACATTTCCAATTTGCGCAAACAAGCCCCGAAAATGCCCGAGCTAATTAGACTAAATCTAATGTGTGTGTGTGTGTGTGCTTACATGAAAAGAGAGGCCATCTCCAGTTGCATTACTGTACCCCCCCCTTTGGGTGCTGCGCTGGCTAGTTAGTATGCGTAGCCAGAGCCATGTAGGATATGAGTTTTTGGGGGGTCCCTGCATCATGTGGTCTGTGCGGAGGCGAGCTGCTACGGTGGCCATCGTCCTCCCACGTGTGTGTGTGTGTGTGTGTGTGCGAAGGTAAGCTCGCTTTTTAAGGACATCCTAATTTAGAATTTAATGCTTGAAGCACCAGAAGAAATTGAATTAGTGGTAAAGCATCCTGCTGAAAAAAAAAAAAGGAAAGAAGAGGAAAACCCACAGATAAACTGGCAGGGAGCAGTGACAGGATTGCAGTTGTCAGGGTTTGGCAGAGCGTTGTCACCCCCTCTCTTGTTACAGTGAAGGAAAGCTCAATGGAGGAATATGGTCGGCCCTGCCAGCGGCCTCTCCTCCTCCTCCGTCTGTGGGAACGGAGGAGCGGGTCTCCACCATGTGTACATCCCCTCCAAACTGACTCTAAATGAGATAAATAAGTTCAGACTAAATTGGCAGCTCGCGTCCAAAGTGATTATTCTTCCCTTAATGTCTCCTCGTTGGAATGGGAGAAGACTTGGCCTGCGTGGCGAGTACAGCGAGGGTGTGGCACGGCGGTCTTATTCCAACACAAAGAAAGTGACGAGTGACGGCAGCCAGAGTTAACTTGTCAAGTTTTTTTTTTACACGCATGCAAACAGGGAGCTGAGCTCCCCCCCCCGCCGCCGCCGTCCTCTTCAAACAGTTTGTCTCTCGATTCGCACACAGAACCTCGCATTCGCTCCCCGTGAGTCCCAGCGTGGCTCGTCAGCAGAAGGACCCCAGATTGTGCTGGCCGTGCTTTCCGCCTTTTTTCCGTTTTTTTAGGGGGGGGGGAGCGTGCCTGGGGCCCTCCGTCTCACTAACCTTGGTTTGCCCCCTCTGTTTGTGAATTCCTGCCGCTCCAGTAGGACCACACTGTCCCCAGCAAAATGCTTTTCTGGCAGCGGGGCAGCTGGACCGGCTGGTGGGAAAGTGGAGCAAGAGCTCCGATTGTCTTTCAGGGCAAATAAATAAAGCCTGATTGTAGCCGTTTTCACCTAAAGAGTCATTTAGTGCAGATTGCTGGACAGAAAGAAAAAAAAATTGGAGATCTGGAGCGTGTCTGTTATTTATAACGCGCTGCCAGGTCAAGGGTCGCGAACAAGCGACGCTCGATGATGAATAATCTGTCACAGTTTTAGATACACATCGTTACGCTTATCTTATCCGATCAGCAGCGCTCGCAGCCTCGCCGTGCGATCCCGCGTCGTGATTGGTGCTCCGCGCCGAGCCGAGACTTGGGATTGGCGATCCGAGTCCAAGCGGAGGTCGCGATCGGTGCGTTTGGAAGCCTCGGATTTCATGCTGTGGCGGTGTTTTGTGTCTGCCAACACCCAGACTCTGGAGTGTTTAGCCTTCGCTGCTAGTTCTGCTGTCTGAGGAATTTCACAGGCTTGGGTAATTTTTTCGTTTTGTCTCTCCGTCTCTCACTTTCTTTATCCTCCTTTTCCTCCCTTTCACTCAATTTCGTCGAAAATCATGGTTATTTGTGGTGCAGCGACGGATAGTTTGTGGTCTTCGGAGCGGCTGTATTATTCCAGTATTAGGTAGCGAGTCTTTCACCATAATGTTATAAGAGGCTTCCTTGGCTTAAAATATCAAATATCTTAGAATGGTATAAATATTAGTATCCTTTCAGCATTATTCAAGTTTCCATTTCAATAGATTCGGAGCTCTGATAGAACATTGTTTCATTTAAAGGAGAACTGCGCTGATTTAACACAATAAAGTCCATTTTACAGCTAAAGAGAGTCTGAAACACATCGATCGGGTCTGAAGACTACAGATCTGTAAAATAAAAAAAGAAATCTGGGGTTGTGGAGTTCAGTTTAGTTATCCTCATTCATCTCAGAGCTATTAGCCACTACTAGCATACCATAGCCGAGTCAGATTATTGGTGGTTTGCATTGTGGGTCATTTAGACGCCTGGTTTTGACAATAAAGACGGAATGAAAGGGAAGATATGTTTGGTGTTGATTTAAACGTTACAAACAGTAGGACTCCTCCCAATGAGCGACAGGATAGAATAACATAATTAATGTGACATAAGATGGGAAATAAAGCCCACTTTCTCCATCACAGAATGAATCTGCAAAAGAATGTCCTTCCACATAAAATAGAAAAGGGCCTTATCCATTTATCCTGTATTCATACGCCATTCTGACCGCTAAATACTTCTCTGGTTTCCACCTGGCGCCGCGGACCGACCTTGACGCACCGGTTTGGTTTCAGAAGCAGAACTTCTAGCGTGCCTGATTCTGTTGACTTTTTGGGGATTTATTCATTTTTCCATTGATATTTGTGCCTCTAACATGAGTAGCGAAGTAGGCTACTGTATTATTTTAATGTCTTTTTGTTTTAATTCCAAAGTCCAGTTAAAAACATCATGGATCAAAGATGTCTTTTAGTTTAATTTCATATCTATATTTGACATCCAGCACCTGTAAGAGCACTCACAAAACCATTCAGATGAGCCTCTTTAATATTTAGATATTTACATATTTACATCACTCCCTGCCAGGAAATAGTTCCACAAGACAAATGCAGCATTATAAAATCAGTAGATTTGAAAACTCTTAATCTCACTCAATGATTTTACATGTTTATTTTAGTCCGTTTATTAATTAGTGGAAAGACAATCAACGTAAAAAAAAAATATGAGTTTGAGTTTCTCAGGATTTGACATTTTCCCCTGATTTATATCATTTTAAAGGGAATATCTTTAGGTTTTAGACACTATATCTGAAAAATAGAATGTCACATTGATTAAAAACGTATTGTCATAATAATCAATAATGCAACACAACCACTAGTTTATTTCCAACCTGTTCACCTGTTTCCCCGCCTGCCTGTCTGTCTGCCCACATCCAAGCCTGTCTATCTGTTTGCTCGACGGTCCACTGTGTCACAGCGCTACTAATGGCCACTGCTGAGCCAGCCACTTTCTAAATGACACCCTCCTCCGCTCAATACAGCTGCCCTGCAGCTCCTTCTCCCTCCAAGCCTCCACCGCTTCCTCTCCTGCACGACGCGGTGGCCTCCCCTCCTTCGAGTGAAAGAAAGAAAAAAAAAAGCAGTTTCTTGTCAATTTTCCCTCGATATTTTCCACCCTCTTGATGAAAAACCTCATCTTGTCCGATGCGCACACGCGCTCATACATCACATTTTACTGGCAGGATGAGTGACTGACAGTTTACGATTGGAGCATCTTCTCCCCACTGTTAGCAGCGGCCTCACCAACAGGATGATTCGCTCATTCATCATTCATCCCCCCCCTTCTCTCTCTACCTTTCTTTTAATCTTTTTCTCCCTCTTCACACCACATCCCTTCCCCTCCTTTTAATCATCTTTATCTCGTTCGATGTGTGTGTGTGTGTGTGTGTGTGTGTGTGTGTGTGTGTGTGTGTGTGTGCGTTAGTAGCGGTGGGTGGCGTAGCACATTTCCTCTATTGTAACAAAGACGTATGGAAGCCAAATTGAGTTTGGCCTTAGTTTGACTACAGCAAACCCTGCCAGACTAAATCCTGGATGAAAACGCACTCGTGATCACGCTCGTTCTCCAGCCTCTGCATACCCCAGGTGCCACTTGCACTTAATGTAGTTCGACGGACTTTATTGGTTCTCGGAGGAAGCGGCGGTTCCGTACTTTGTCGTGACCGGATTTTCCCCTCGACTTTCCTCCGCACTTTTCTGTCCTTGGGACGCAAAAACTTCCCCCTCAGAGTTCATTGGTTAATCAGTGGGGGAGGCGGGGGTGGTCCAGCAACCTAAAAGATGGCGGTGGCAACATTTTGGCACCGGCAGCTCATAACTGGATTGCTGTAATTATTCATTGGGAGAGTGATGCCTTCCAGGGGTTGAAGATTGATTAGGTTTGATATGCGACTCGGTGTAATCTGTCTTTGACCGGGGCTCCTGTCCAAATTGGCAGGAATAACAAAAAAGAGAGGGAGTTATTTTTTAAAGAGAGAGGGAGAAACAAGTGGGCAAATGAAGACGGAGGTGGGTGGACAAAAGGAAGATTGAGGCATATCCGGCATCGCGTCTCTTCTGGCAACCCCGGTTGCCGTACACAAACCATCAATCTGCAAACGGCAAACAGCGGGGCAACCATTTTGTTTACAGTTGAGCCTCCCGAGCTAAATAAAGCATTACTGCCTTTAAATAAAGCACTTCGTATTGTCAGCAGCAGCATTGTGCACTTAATTCAAAGTGTTAGTTTTATATTTCTTTTCTTTTTTCTTAACGGCTTGCTTGTTTTGTCAGCCAGACCAACACGATCCTCGGTTGTCTCGTTTCCCGCGACTAAAGTGTGTCTTCAGCTAATCCTCCAGTGTGAGCATGGCAGGACTTAAAAGGCTCTGATTAGGCTGTTGTGTCCCACAGGTTGGCTGGATATAAACTCGTGACACACTCGCGGTGCCCATACGTCCCCCGGAGACCGCTCTTTGTGTTAATTAAAGGAGTCTCAACTGCAATTAGCGGGCTTTACAATGAGCGTGCCCACAGACAGACACACACACACACACACACACACACACACACACACACACACACACACACACACACACACACACACACACACACACACAGAGATTGCATTTATGGGCCCACAAACACTCTTCACAGTTAAGTATCACTGTGTCATTGCATTTAGACGTTTGGGTCAGATCGTCTGCCGGCGGTCGCGTTTGAGGACGCCAGAACGCGAAAGCCACAATTTGGCCACATGACGGAAAGAATTATGGTTGCTAGAAAGAAAAATATGAATTTGCATCAAGTTTGTGTACTGCTGATGTCTACCTCATTGTTTTAGAGCTAGTGTTGCTGGAAAGGAGTCAAATCACTTCACTCCTTAAAGGATAGGTTCCCTCAAATTACAAAATAAAATACAAATATATGATAAATTAAAAAGTATATTGGGATGTAGAGAGTTTTGGTTTTATTTATCCAGGGTTTTAGATAACAATGTAAAGTTAATGTCTACTTTTGGTTTCACATGGGACACGGACTGCAGTCTCCTGGATGAAAGTCCTGTGTTTGTCTGACCCATCCATCACCCCTCACTCCCTCCCTGTGTGCTTCCTTGCTTGTTACACACACACACTGGCTTTGACACACTACAACTCACATTCACCGTATCCGTGATTCGCATGTTAAACGTACAATGGCGACATTTGACTGGGCTGCGGTCACCATTACATTTATTTTTTTCATGGTCATTTTGCAATGACCTTAGGCTTAACATCCCAACTCCTGTGTGAGTATGGAAGGAACTACAGCTGAGAGAACCTCAGCTGTGTAACTCTGCTGTAACCCCACAAACCAAGACCGAAGCGTGCTCCTCTCCCCGTTACGCCTGAACACGGAGCCTGGATTCATCGTGTCCAAATGTCCCATCGTCCTGTCTCCTTATGTACCAAATTAGATGGGAGCTGTCCCAGTGTGCTCCAGCCTTGTCTCCAGGAAATCAAGGCCAGGTGGAATTTAAGTGAATGAAGCCCCACTTTGGCACATTCTTGCTGGGGAGATGGTGGCAAGAGCAAGGCCCCCCCTGGAGCTCGTCAGAGGTTGGGAAAGGACACACACACACACACACACACACACACAGGTGCACATACCTCGTCTGCTGATGCTCACAGTGGATAGGTGCTGTCAACTCTGTGGCAACGCCGCTTAGCCACTCGGCTCGCGTGTTTACTTATTTATCGGCGTTGATGGCTGCGATGACAGGGCCACTCACTCTCAGAAAAGCCTCCCAGGCTCCGCGACGTCCCTTCAAGCGGTAGCGTAAAAATTTTAAGAGCCCCGGGCCCCGGTTTGATGACTTTGACGCGAATTAGCGCGTAGCCGAGTTGTCGGGTGCATTCAGGGGGCTAACTGTTCTAATGCGTTTGCCCGCTCCGCTTTTTTTTTCTTCTTTTTTTTTTCCGAGTGTGTCTTGTGTGTCTCAAAGCGAAGCGAAAGTGTCACTTAATAATTTAGTCGTTGGTTTCGTCCCCCCTCTCCCCCCTCCTCGCCATCCGTCCATCCATTCGCAGGCCTTTATGTCTCGCCTCTGGGAACGCGGCGCCCATTCCCCGCCGCCTCTCAGGGAGTGATAGAACCAGCAGAGACAGGTGACAGAATCCGGCGTGGTGGTGTGTAAGGACAAAGTGGGAACGATTGACTGCGCGAGGAAGAGAGGCCGACAGCGGCGTGAACACAAACGCTCGGAAAACAGACATGAAGTAGAAGGGGCACGGGGCGATTTATGAGTGACTGGAAGATAATGGACGCCGACTACTTTTTTTAAATCCAAAATATTTTACACAGCAGGTTCATTACGCAGAACCTCACGTCCGTTCTGTCATGAATCTGTCTTATTTATTAAAGCATTGCCACGCAGACACCCGGAATGGAATAAACGCCCATGCCTCACACACACACACACACACACACACACACACACACACACACACACACACACACACACACACACACACACACACACACAGCTGGGTTTCTGGCCTCTGTGCATGCCAGATGTAGACATTTCTTCTTTCCTTTTTTTCTCTCTCTCATCACTGTTTTCAGACTAATGGGTTCTTGTTCTCCGTGGAAGTGGTTCTATGGCGAGAGCAGGAACTCGAAGCCGGCATGCCAAACCTGTGGCTACGCTTGTAATAATCAAATAATGTAACTTGGCCACGTGTAAGAATGTGTGTTAATACGCGAGAGCTTTCAACAAAGTCTCTCAATGCCAGTGGCCTCCTATATACTTTAATATGACTTGATGTTCACTTAACCCCCCCCCACACCCCGCCCCGCCCTCCCCCCTCCTTGTAATTGAAACCTGATGGTGGAATAATAATCGTTTCTTCATATTTTTTTTCTTGCTTTCTGCATATACTAAGCTGATTTTTGCCGGGGCTTTTGGATGGTATTCAATTACAAGAGGGTTTGGAGGAGGGGAGGGGCAACGCGCTGGGAATCGCACTCACAACCTCTTCATGGGCTCACTGGGAACGAGACTAAAATGACTTTTTTGGGGGTTTGTTGCATGCAGAAGTTTAAAAATATAAAGATATCACTTTTGAAGCTTCCTACATCTCTCCTCTTCATACACACAGTTAGAAAAAAAAAAGAAGATGTGCCGGGAGTGAGAACCGAAACATTATTTCACGATAAATATTCTCTTCCCTCACAAGTCCTAAACCAAAAAACATTGTTGCTTGTTTGCGAAGCAGTTTTACGACCACAGGATGATTTGTGAGACATTTATTTGGGAGGTTTGTTTGGCTGGGGAGACACAAGTGTTTGTGTGTTTTCGTGTTTGTCGTGTTGTTAGCGGTTCTGCTCCTTGTCATGTGTGTGCCATAAATAAAAGACTCCCCTGGCTAATGCAACCCACATGTTTTTTTTTTTTTGGTTCCCACCTCCCTCCCAGGATTCAGATGGTACACACGCCTCTCAAGTTTTGTGAGGTCATTGAATTTCTTTTTCATTTTTATATCAAAAGCAGTCGTGGACTTCCACGTTACTCACAAAGGCTAATGTGTGATTCCCATTTACTGGACTACCTCACCACTTAGCAGATGCACAGCTGGTTGCTGACGACCTCTCTCTCCAACATTTGGACAAAGTCATACCCAGACATGAGTATCAGACTGATAAATTAGTAATTTCACATCCCCTATTGGACTAAATACGAGATGACCCTGACCATGAAACAACTCCCCCTTATCCAACATCTGGTTCGGGGAAAAAGGCTCATCCTGTTGGGAAAGATTCACTAATAGAAAGTTTCCCCCAAGATACTATTAAGTATCTCATCCTTAAAGACGTTTTCTCTCATAAAAGTGAAGCATGAATAATTGTCGCTTATTTAACAGTCGCATACTCACTCCTCTTAGAAGAAGTCCGAATGATTGTCTCTGGCCGTCTGTTTAGGCTCAGCGTCACATTCTGTGACACCAGTAATTCTTGGCCGCCTGACAGCTGATTTGGTCCAGTTTTTATTTGTCAGGAATTTATTTCCTACGTGGCAACTCAACGAGTTATGCAACTCAACACAACCCCGTCTCATAGGAATTACAGCAATGCAGCAAATATGTTTTGAAGGAAACATAATGCCGGCTGGTTTACATTTATATTAGCTTAGAAGAAAAAGATATTAATGACAAAAATATTGATGAATGTGTCACTGACGATGTGTTTCATCGGTTTTCCATGAAAATACCCGGTCTTGCAATACAATGTCCGCTTGTAGCGACTATGAATAGCTTCTTTTATATATTATATGTGATATTCAGACACTGGTAGCTCTTGATTGAGGTGAAGGGAAGATAATTCAGGGTATGCGGCGACTTAACTTTGAACCAAAACCACATCTTTCCTAACCTTAACCAAAGTCTTTTTGTTGCCTAAACCAAATCACAGCTGGACCTTTTTTTTTCTGGATGTGAAGTCCTGCTCTTTGAACGCCCGCCAATGACCCAGACCGCCTCCCTGCGACCCTTTGAGCAACACATAACTGTGGTGCTTCATTCTCTCTCTAAAAAAAAAAAAAAAATTCAGCCTCTGAACAAAACCCAAGCCGCAATTACGCTAGCCACCACAACGTAACTAGTAAAACCAATTTTGTAATTTAAACTCTAAAAGACACATTAAGGACTTCACACAACACATAATACAGCATTAGCCAGCGACACCGGCATCCATTAAAAAAAAACAACCTTATGTTAGGAATATTGTAGTTTAACAACCCCGACACTATCAAATGTAATTTTCCACAAAAACAAATTGTCTGCTTTTGGGGCCACGATGTTAAAAATGTCCTGGTGCTCTACTTCCTGTCAGTATTTTGTCCCACCACAACAACCAGTCCTCAAGCTGAAGGTCATGAAGATCACCATAACAGCCACTGACCTTCCACCCTCGTTTATCTGGGCCTCAGTGAGAGGAGACAGTGTTTCAGCGAGTGTCAAAGGGAGCAGAAAGCTATAAGAGGTAAAGATCTATTAGTGAGGTCAGAAGTGGGGGAAAAAAAAATCTGAGGGCCGCGAGAGACGAGGAGTAAAAACAGAATAATGAGAGATGGGAAGTTAGCAAAGAGGAGAGAAGGACTTTGTCAAACTCTCAGTGCTGGGTTGGGTGGAGAGGGGGTTGGTGGTGGTGGAGGAGGTGGTGGGGCTGTACAATAGGGGCGCTGGCAGGGTTGCCACAGCGGCGTTCCGGATGGGCAGGCGGTCTCCTCTCAGGGGGTGAGGGGGGACGTGGGGCTGTCAGGGAGCCTGGCAGGTAGAGACACAACGCCCTGTGACTGGGGGGGAGCACGGGTCAGTGAGAGAGGACAGCAGAGAGGGGATGGAGGCAATGGAGGGGGTGAGGTGGAGGCCTGTCTGATGAGGTGAGAAGGGAGAGAGGAGAAGGGGAGGGAGACACGAGGGAAGTAAATGAGGGTGGAGGAGGAGAAGAGATAGAGATGATTAGAAGAGAATTATCCAAGTGTGAGTGTGGAAGAGTGTGGAGTTGGAGGAGGGAATGAGAGGCGGAGGAAGCAGAGGGATGTGCTCAGCGCGCTCCAGCATATATACGCATCCGCCAGCCCAGCCGATAGACAAGCGATGGAACTTAATCTCTCTGGTGGGATCTAGAAAGTCCAGTTACAGAACTCGAGCAATTCAGAGACGCACTAAAGAGCTTGTATTGTCAGTGTATTTAGGGTTTAAGTTACACTTTGTCAGGGAACATCAGGGTAGTGTTTGATAGCGGAGAGGTCCCCGAAGGTTTTTGGTGAGTCAAGGTCAATTTCGGGAGTCTATGATGGATGGGCTGACGATATGCAAAAAAGAAAATTCGCTCAGGAAATCAAAAAAGTCCAAAATATCTTTGGTGGTGTTTTTGTGTACTTTGTACTGTAGAGTACTGATGAAATAATAAAGTGCAGCCACGTTGGTCTGTGTAGAAGATGCACATGCAGTTTATTTTGGAGTTACAGAGAGCCCGTTGTCTTATTGTTATAACCTACTAAGATGTGTGTGTGTGTGTGTGTGTGTGTGTGTGTGTGTGTGTGTGTGTGTGTGTGTGTGTGTGTGTGTGTGTGTGTGTGTGGTGGGGTGAATGTGAAGTGCAGAGAAGGTAAGTTAAGGGAGGCCGACAGGTTGCTGTAGGACATGCTGTAATTTGGTGAGAAGAACAATGATCGCTTCAGCTCAGACCTGCAGGGTCAGAGGTCCAGATGTGTACTGGATGTGTGTGTGTGTGTCTATATAGAGTGTGTGTGTGTGTGTGCTGATAAAACTGTAGTTTTGTCTCCTGACCTGACGAGCGGCGTCTTCACTTCACGAAACCAGCGGCGGAGCCCTTGGGTCACAGATTTCTGAATAGGCGTTTTTGCAGATTGCGCTCCCAGCCATTTAACCTTCATGACAACAAATACAGTTAATAACTCATAAAGCTCATAGAAAACACTCCTCCGGTGTCTTCTTTTCTCCCGTTTGTTTTTTTTTTCTCTCCCCCCACAAAGGTGCAATTATGAGCGGAGGCCAGATTGCAGCGATCTGTGACATAGACAATCATGTGGCTCTCTATCGTCTCTCTCAGACCTTTCGGTGCCCTTGACTGTGTCTCTCTCTCTTTCTCTCTCTCCGCCGTTATCACAAGTGGAGGGCTGTTCCCCGTTGGTGTCATATGATGTCTTGTGGCCCTTCAGTGGTAGCAGAACAGTGACAGTTCTATCCCTGTGCCATCTGATCGACACGCCATTCCTTGTCACATGCAAGCTGTGAACTCTGGAAGTTTCTACGGCTCAGGCAACCCAAAGTGAACCAGTGTTCTCTCTCTCCGTCCGTTTCTTTTCTCTCTCTCTCTCTCTCTTTTCGAGAAGGCAAAGAGACACTCATCAAGCCTTTTTTTTTCTTCCGGGCCTTAATCATTTGTTTCTGCAGCACATAATCACCATCACTGCACATATTATGTTGTTCCACTTCGCTCTCTGTCTGCTCTCTGCGTCTGTCCTCCATTTGCCCTTGGTTTAGTGCGTAAAAGGCCAATTTGAGTTCAGTTGTGATTTCATGCCATGAAAGATTAACCCCCAACCCCCTCTAAAAGGAGGAAGAACGGAGAAAACACAAAAACAGACGAGTATCTTAATGATGACTTTTTGATGACATCTGTTTCGTACTCACTATTATTTGCTCTAACTGACCAGAGGTTCTTTACCTCTCAACACTTTGGAGCGGGTTTAAAGGTCTATTTGACGAATTATGTACGTCTTTGTTGAACAAACAGGCGGCACGGAGAGGTGAAGTGGATTTAATAAGTGATGGCGGTGCCTTGTGAAATACACTTGTAGCTTAGAGTCAAGAAGTGAAGAATCTTTTTTAATATTCATCTGTACTTCTTCTTACAACGTGCATACTTGCTGCCTTGAATTCATGAAGAAAACGTTTTTGTCGCCTGCCTCCATGATGAACGGAGACGCCGACAACGAAGTCAATTCATGATGAATTTAAGGAAAT
Source organism: Eutrigla gurnardus (assembly GCF_963514095.1). Lineage (NCBI taxonomy): Eukaryota > Metazoa > Chordata > Actinopteri > Perciformes > Triglidae > Eutrigla > Eutrigla gurnardus. The sequence goes on along the minus strand of NC_139917.1, from coordinate 22,601,615 downwards.
GGAGGTTCAACAACGGCAAAACTATATCAAAAATCTGTTTACAAACTCTCATACAACTCGCTTCCGAATCTCGTTTCTCCAGCTGTGTGCTCGGTACGTCCCCAAACAAAATCCCACTATTTCAAAAATCTCATGCAGACTGGCAGAATTCAAGGAAACACGTGATAGCAAAAAAATATTATATAACATTATGAAACGCCACCGTAAAAGGTTTTATGTATAAAGTTAAGAATCAGTGTTTAAAGGATTATTAGCACACATTTTATCATACAGTTAGATTTTAAACCAAATTTGCTGTCCGTTTGCCGTATAAAAACAGTATAAAATACTTAGAAATTAAAGTTAGAACAGGAGAATACAAAGAAAAGAAGAAGTAACTCAATATGTATCACAATTAATGAACTGATATAACAGACGACTGCCAAAGGACATCTTAGAATATGACTCATAATGTTAACCATGAATTCTTACTGATATTCTTTCACAAAGAAAAGATTGTTGGTCATTTCTGAAAATCTTTTAACAACAAACATTTTAAAAAGCATTTAAATATTTTTTTTAAAAACGTGTGGTGATCCAATTAACTATAGGTCCTTTTCAGACATTATGACAGTTTTTTGGCCCCCTAAAAGTAAATATATATTTTATTTTTTTTTGTCTTGTGAATATTTGGATGAACGTGTTGTGTGTTTAAACAAAATCAAATCCAATAAACGGACTTAAAGTTGGAATAGCTCTCTCTTTTTAGCATTTATATTCTCTTTAAAGGCGTGGACTAATGACACCCCCATTAGCGTTTCACGGACGGGGGTAACTTATACATCGACCTAACATATTCCCACAATTCTGAATGCGTAAATTGAGGCTTGGCTTCTGTAACTCTTCAGTCTTGACAAACCCCCGTGTGACTGCTGGGATTGTGGGATTGCGCCCCCAGACTGAGCGTGAGTCGCTGGGGGAATAAGGATGCCGTGGCAGAGCTTTAACCTCATGCACGCACTTATATTGATCCACACAAGCCTCAGTGACTGTTGCTACAGAACGAGCTTCAGTCTGTCACCCCGTTGTGAGACCTACAGCACATCAGCATCCAACCCACAGCCACCGCCACCAACCCTGACCTCCCCTTCCGTCTCTCTCCCCGGCCCCCTTTTTCCCTCTTTCTCTACCTCACTTTTCCTCTAATGAGTTGCAACACTGATAACGAGCCTGATGATCTTCCATTGATTCGGCTATCACTTGCTTGTCTGGTAATTGATCCGTAGCTGAGCCTCTAGTTAATTATATGGGCTTCGACATGGACCCCTGCCCCGGGGGGAATTCTCAAGTCCTGCACAATAATAGTTTTAATAAAGGAGCCTGTGAATCTCCTGCATCTCTTTTTTTTACCTCTCTTCCTGCTTCCCGGCATGTTTCATCTCTCTATTTCCTCCTTCCTCTCAATTCCCTCTTAAATTTCTCTGTTTTTTTTTACTTATGTGTCTCCTTCTCGTTTCCTCCGTCATCACGGCCATTACCGTCAGCAGAGGGAAGGGAAAGAAAAAGAGGGAGACTGAGCAGTATTGGCAGAGTCCACTCCTCCCTCCCACAAATAACAGCCATTAACCAGCCAGGTCAGAAGCTGAGCCACCAGCTTGACTTGAAACACTGAGTGCCACTCGAAGAAAAGAAAGAAAAAAACCCACAGACTTGCACATTTACAGACGAGAGGGAGGAAGCGGGAGACGGAAGAGAAGCACGAGCTAGGAAGCAAAAAAAAGAAAAAGAAAAAAAAGGAGCCTCTGCCGCTAAATTGCCACTTAATATAATTAGCCCAAGTCTCATGCATTACCTTTTCAATAAGTTGTTAAGAGCCGAGAGTGCGGCGCACGGACAGGAGGTGACACGTTATGCCTTTTATGACAAGTCTGCGTTGTGGCGTCTGATGAGGAACGGGCCAAAAGCAGAGGAAGAAGAAGATGAAGGCAGAGAAGGAAGATGAAAATTGAGCTTGAGACAAAGACACAATTGCACATTTTTTTTCCCCAAAGTGGGACGTCGCACACTGTATACTTTTCTCTCAGAACTTCCCTGGAACATAACGGTACCGGTGTGATAATCCCAGCAAAGGTTAACAGCATGCTGCCATTAGTGCATCGCACAAAAGGCTTTTAACAGCGAACCAAGCACCTGTCTGCAGCAATTTACCACCAAATCTGAAGTGACTTAATATACCAGAAGCCATTTAATGTAGCCGGGGAGAGAAGTTCTCCCTCTGTCGCTCTCTCTTTTGTTCCTCGGCGGCGGAGAGATCACAGTGACATCTCCCTCTCGCCGTGGACCGAAGCACCTGGTCTGTCATTTCTCTAATGATGGTGGGGTGAAAAGACGAGGGTGGAGCAGAGATTTAAAGGGAAGAGGAGGAGGAAGGAGGTGTGTGTGTGTGTGTGGGGGGGGGATGTCTTCATTGTTTGAGATGTGTCCTATGCTGTGTCAAAGGAAGCGTAGATTTCCTTCCTCCTTTTCTTTTTTTTCTTTTAGTTTTATCCTCCTGTGTGTCTTTTTCTCCATGTCTGCCTCCCTTTACTCCTCCATCCCTCATTTTATTCCCTTACCTTTGCTGCTGTGGGGACCAATTTGGCTAAAATGGAACCTCTTCCTCATTTTTTTCTTAATTAAAATCTGAGAGCCTCTGTGGGGGGGTGGGGGGTGGGGGGCTTCCTGTGAGTGTGTGTGTGTGTGTGTGTGTGTGTGTGTGTGTGTGTGTGTGTGTGTGTCCGTGTTCGCATGCATGCTGGTGGCAGGTTGCCTGCGTTCCATTAGTCTTTCATTAGAGTCGGAGAAAATCAAACAAAGGCACCAGATTTATAACAAGTCTATTGATATTTCCTTGTTTATATTTGTTTATCGTTTGTGTATTTTATGTTGTTGTATTTTTTTTATTTATTTATCTTTTTGCCACCCTACACACAGTCATTTTCAGCAGCAATTAAAATCACCTTCTGGAGAATACAATAGTGAATTTTCAAAAATGTAAAACAAAGAAACAAATACTTGATAACGATCTGAAACGGGGTTGCTTTTATTTAAGTTTTCCAAGGTAAAATGCTCTTTGCGCGCGCGCGTGAGTGTGTGCGTGTGTGAGTGTGTGAGTGTGTGTGTGTGTGCGCGCGTGTGTGTGTCGGGATGATCCCACGGGGGAAGTAAGTTGCTCTGAGACGTGCCGGCCGCTCGCAGCGCAAATGGTAATAAGCCGAGGGGACAAACGCTCCCCCTTCTTGCTCTACGATGGCGCTCGCCCCCACCTTCCTCCCCCCCAGCAGAGGAGGGGCGTGCGTGCGTGTGCGCGCGCGTGGAGCTCCGAGCGTGTGTGTGTGTTAGAGACCGTGCAGCGCGATGTCATTGAGCATCTCAGAGTGGAGCGGCACAGTTGACTCAGTTGAGCCTGCATCGGTCCGAAAGACACATACTCGCGCGCGCACACACACACACTCGCGCGCACTCACTCACTCACTCGCTCGCTCGCTCGCTCGCCCTCACATGCTCTCGCTCTCTTCTCGCGCGCACATACATAGGCGCTCAGTTCAGTTCCTCAGCGGCTGCAGCGGAGTACAGAGGAGTCAGAGAGAGAGAGAGAGAGAGAGAGAGAGAGAGGACAGGCGGCACGGACGTCGAGAGAGGGACACAATCTCAGAGAGAGAGAGAGAGTGAGAGAGCGAGAGAGAGAGAGAGAAAGAGAGAGAGGAGCGGGAGGCAGGGAGAGCTGGATAGCTGGTGGCTCACTCCCACACCTCATCTTCACTTTGCTGGGACAGACACAGAATTGATGGTAAGAGACATTCGTGCATTTTCTGGACTCAACCGCTTCAGCTTTACGCGCCTTTCAGGGGACTTTGGGGGTATTTAACAGATTTGTTTGTTTACTTTTTTTAACACCGATTTTGCTTGAAATAGTTTATTTATGTTTTTAAATATAGTTGTGTTTTTTTTCTGATGTTTTTGTTTAAGACTGCCGTATACATTTTATATTGAAGACTCACTTTTTTTATGGATTGCAGAGATTTGGTTTTGTCCTTGTTATGCATGTGTTCAGTGTTGCTTGTGCAGCTGTTCAACTTTTTCTCCTTACTTTAAAAAAAAAATACGTGTCTTTAATATCGGAGCTCTGCATGTGTGAGTGTGCGCATGCATGCAGGTAAAAGTGTTTCAGTGAGTGTGTGTGTGTGTGTGTGTGTGTGTGTGTGTGTGTGTGTGTGTGTGTGTTTGCGTGGAAGTGCGTCCATGTCCAAGTACAAAGTGACTGACAGATGGATTAAAGCAAAAACGGAGGCCACGGTCAACATCATGCACCCCCCCCCCCCCCCCCCCCCCTCATTTCCCTTTTACTCCAGTCTTGCTCACCTTCTCATCACCCCCCCCCCCCCCCACACACACACACACACACACACACCTCCATCCTTCACCTCATCCTCCCTCTCCTCCGTGCTCCGATCCCGTCCTGTCCAACACGAGGCCCCCGAGGAAATTCACTGCGAGCCATCTTCTCTCCCTCTTACTTCTTGAGAATTTACTCACACACACACACACACACACACACACACACACACTCCTCCGCCACCACAGCGGCCAAGAACACACACACACACACACACACACACACACACACACACACACACACACACACACACACACACCTACTCCCTCAACTCCCCTCTCACTGTTATCCTCCTCGAGCAGCAGGACCGGCAGAAGACGAGAAAAAAAGAGGCAATACGACCCCAAAAGAACCCACCTTCACTGACTTTTTTTTTCCTCTCTCTCTCCCCTTCTCTCCTCCTTCACCCCCCCCCCCCCCTCTCTCCCTCTCTCTGTCTAAGTCCAAGGAGGCAGAGTTGGATGTGAGAGGCAGTGAGTGCGACGACACGGTCCCACAAGAGCCCAGCACAGACCCGGAGCCGCCCAGGCCACCGCCAGCTAAGGCTAACGGACCCACCGGCACCGCTGGCGTTTGCACGAGCATCCCCTCCAGTAGCCACAGTAGCAGCAGCAGCGGCGGCGGCGGCGGCGGCAGAAGTGGTCTGGGTGGCATTAGCATCGTTAGCAGCAGCGCTGAGGGAGCAGGCGAAAGCTCCATGCAGTTCAGCACCAGACCGCCTAGTGCTGAGCAGCCGGGCTTCATGGGGACATGGCAGCAGCAGGGCACTGACAGCAACCTCCTCTACAGAATGTCCCAGCAGGTACGTGAGGTCAACCTCAGCCCGCCGTCCTCTACATCTCCCCCTCGCTCACTCGCTCCACGCTACCGGCCGAGGAGCACAACTTTTACGTCCCTTCTCTCGGTGTGTGTGCGACCATGCGCTGTCTGGTTCTTACTGCTTCTTGGTCTGAGTGGAGGAGCGTGTGTGGAAGCGTGTCACTATGTGTGTGTGATCTGGGGGGGAGGGGGGTTCGTGCGTAATGTTTTGGATATTTAATATTACGCATTTATTTTGGGCAACTTTGGGACTACATCAGATTTGACGTTGTGTGTATAAATGTTATGTTGTTGTTTCAAACACACCATGCCTGGCAGTGTTTTCATTCATGCATCCTAGAGTGTGTTGCTTTTCATTTTACTCATGCAATGGAAGAGGCTTTTTTTTAAGGTCCTTAAAATAACTTTAAAAAATAGCATATTTTGTGTATTTGTGAAAACAAATGCAAAAATGTGCACAGCAGGCCTATTTCATTTATTTCGCCGTCGGATGGATTATCCCTTGTCCGGATTCCTCACATACATGCTTAAGTCGCACGTAATTGGTGTGTGATCGGTGTGGAGTTTAAAAAGCAAGCAATGGCAGTGTTTTGGTAACCTCAGTGCCGATAAAGACTCGGGAAGGGGCTCCCCTCTGGGACCGGCTAATTGACTTCATGTGGCCGAGGCAGGAAGCCCCTCGCGCGGCTACAGAACAGCAGAGGAGTCGTGAATGGAAAACAGGCTCCGGGAAAAAGTCGCGATGATAACGGAGAGTCCCACATTTCTCGCTTGTTATCGTGGCTGTTACGCGGAATTTCTCCCTGGAAGCTTTTATTTTTTAAACAACTTCTTTTCAAGCAGCCAAGTTAGAAGGAGAGAGTTATTTTTTGGGGGGGGGGGATTTTTTGTGGGATAAGCGTCAGATAAGGAGAGAAGGGAAGAGGAGTTTTTTTGTGCGAGTGTGTTTCGTGCGTCCGTTCGCGCGCGCACGTGTGTGTGTCTGTGTGTGGGGGGGGAGACAGCGGAGATAGATGGTTGTTAGGTCGCACTTAATCATAGCGGGACCTGCAGGCTCTCCGTACCATGCGCGCGCTGTTACGCGCTCAGATCACAGCGGCTCTTGCGCAACAGCCGCGGCTCCGTGTTGTAAACGACCAGAAACTTATCCTGTCACCTTGACGCTATTTACAGCCCCGAGTTTAGGGATCCCTTTTTTTTAATGTGATCCCAGAGGAGTGTAATCATGAAGGTGAAACTCAAACATCCCCCGTGTGAGTTAAAGAATATCACATTTCTGAAAGCATCGTTTCCCAGATAATATTCTGCATTTGTTTATGAAATTAAACCCCCTTTTCTGCAGCCTGATGTCAAACACGAGCTTGATTTAAATCAATTGCATCCCTCCGTTTTTTCCTTGAAAACACAGATTTTTCTTCAATCTCCGCACAGAAACGATCGTGCAAACTTATGAGAAGATACAGGGAGCTCCTCGTCTCTCCTCCTCTCCCGGTGTGAAGCAGGTGGATGGGGGGCCCCTGCGCTCAGCATCTGCTGGGAGCCCACGTTTGCATCCCCAATCCTTTTTACAAATGCGCACCGTTGTTTCAATATAATCAGCCGAGGGACTCGCTGTTATTTATCCTTCCTCGCACCATTTAGAAGACATCTTCCCATGTTTAGTAGGCATGACATAAATCCTCCGAAGGAAGCCCGTTCCTTGACAGACTCGCCTTCTTGGAATCTAACCGATAATGACTTTGTGTTTGCCGAGGCTGGCGCACCCTGGGGTGTTCCGAGGAGTGGGATGCGTCAGGGGCTTGTGTTTAAAAAGAAAAAGAAGAGAAGAAGCTCTCTCCCTTAAAGATCAACTAGGTGACACGAGGGATGCGGTGTTTTGCCGCGGTTAGGCCAAATGATATTTCCTGTGTGATCGATGGAGATCGCGCGGTGCGTTCAGGACAGACGCGGCACCAGCGAGCCACCCAAATATCCGGCGATGCTTTCCACATTCCTTAAAACACACACACACACACACACACACACACACACACGCGCGCGCGCGCGCGCCCACAAGCACACACGCGCACACGAGGCAAGAGAAAATAGCACTAACAGGAATGCACGTGTGGTCTTGTCACGATTGAAGTGACGTCAATAAGGTCGTGGTTTACGGCAGGTGTCTGATCACCTCGGTGCATAAACATCAGCGATCGATGAAAGTAAAGCAGATATTTGTATTATTATTATTCCCTTGTCTTCGAGGTATTTTATAACACAATCAACCCCCCCCCCCCAAAAAAAAAAAATCAGCACCTGTCTCCTTCAGCGTAAACAAAATTACTTCCCAAAATAGATGTCAATACGAGATCGAACGTCATCTCAGAATTGCTTGCTTTCCCTTTTGATTGATTCCTGCAATGAAGGCATTTTTCCTGTATTTGATATTTCGGCTGTAATTGTGAGTTATTTCAAATTGAATAAATTAGTCTATTTCCATATTCACACGGATGTTTTCAAGACAATGAAACATTTCCCTCCAGAATATTTGGCCAGAGGGGATCCTGTTACAAATTGGAGAAACAGATGAATAATAAAGGTGAATTAAATCATTTTTCTTATGTTTTATTAAGTTTGGGGCGTTAAGATTGCATATTGATAACCTATCTGCATGCAATCGCTTTTTATTATTACGTGTTGCTCTAAACTAACGAAATTAACAACAGTGGCGACTATGAGACAGGACTGCGAGCCAATAATTTACACCTTTCATAACAGGCCTTAATAGGCTTTTAATCTTTTCTTCTTCTTCTCTCAGCCACACAGCAGAAGATGTACAACCTTCATAATCCACGCGAGTGTCAACAGGAAACAACACGAACAGCATGCAATTTAAATTAAATCAATGAAATGGATTCGATAAATACTGCCCATTTTCTCAGCTTCCCAGTGTTCAGAAATTGGCGCACATTTTTTATTTTTTTTATAAAACATTACAAGAGGGAACTTTCGTAATTGTTATTTTATGGAGAGGAGCAAAAATACGAACATTATTTAGGAGTTGAATTATTTTTCCCGAGGAGTGCTAATATTTGGAGCCCTAATTGACCCGCTGCTGTACATGCGTGGCTATGAATATCGACCCCTTTGCGCGTTAAAAACCCCGCAGTTAAGTGATACCACGAGCCTAATTGGTTCATCAGGGATAATTCCCCCACAATGCAGCAGCCGGAGGCCGCGTCTCTTTTTAAATGTATTATTTTCCGTCTCCACTCCGAGTCGGGAGCGACGTGGGAACGAGTCGAGGATTAGAAGGAGCTCGCAAAAAAAAAAAAAAAAACGGTGCCTTAACCTCCACCTGAGGATCTGGTGCTGCCACCCAAGCTCACAGCAGAGAGGGAGAGAGGGAGAGAGGGAGGGAGAGGGGGAGAAGAAGGAAAGCAGGGTATGTCTTCCATCTCGAAGTCTCTCTAAAACAGCCTTTTCCTTTTCTTTTTACAAGGGTGCTGTAGCGCGGCTTCCTTTGAAGTGCGACAGGTCGACTATGGGCCGAGACCTGGACGAGGTACTGCTTCTGTCTTCTCCATCTCACCCGGAGGCTCTTATATCCACACAACGTGGGAATAAGAAGCATGAATAAATACGGCATTTTACATCGTAATATTAATATTATAACATACAAAATAATAAGAATTTAAAAAAAAATCAGATTTAAAAAAAAAATGTTTTTGGATTCTTTAATTCTCACATGGATTAGGCCACTTCCTAAAAAATACTGCGTTATTGTTCTTTCCCTTACATCATGCACCTTAAAATGTAAGATCCACTATAATAAACTTCAACTAAAAAAACTCAAAAGGATTGGAATAAAATCAATATTTAAATCTATTTTTTTATCAGCAACTAAATTCTCCCCCCACCATAATAAAAATAAAAACTGCTGTCATGTATTTCAAATGCCTATTTTTTAAAGATTAGATAATCAAATTGTGGCGATCATGTTAGCTGTAAGGGTTATTTCAGGAAGATAAATATCCACCTTAAATATACTCTGAATTTCTAGTCTGCCTTCATTTCTTCCATCTTTCTGCAACATTTTCTGTTGTTTTTCATGGCGCGTTTCATGTTAAAAATGTTTTTGTTTGGATCAATTTTACAATCAATTTTATTATGGCGTTAATGCAGTGCAGCCTATACAACCCTGTGTGTGTGTGTGTGAGTGTGTGTTAAACCTCTGCATGCAGGCTCTCAGGACACGATGACAGATGTATTAGTGGAATAACATGTTCTGCTTTGTTTTGTCTGACTGAAGAAATGAGGTTGATATTATCCTCTTCAGTGCAGATCACAGAACGCGCTAATCTGCCTATTAACACACTGATACGCTTACAGTGGTGGAGTGTGTGTGTGTGTGTGTGTGGGTGCGTGTGCACCAGTTGTTTTACGCAGTAGGGTACCCGGGTGTTGCACGTTGCATATGTGGTGCATATGCATTGCTTCTTGCCTTTGCATGGGACTGGGAGGCAGTGATTTGATGCATATGTGTAGAATGATCCAGTCGGTGAACGAGTGTGTGTGTGTGTGTGTGTGTGTGTGTGTGTGTGTGTGTGTGTGTGTGTGTCGCGTTACACTCCACTGTTATTATTTCCATGTCTGTCTTTGATGGGTCGTTGCACACAGAGCATATGGATGCCTATACGTGCATGTATCTGGTGTCAAGTGTGCATGTGTGTGCTCTGACGCTGAAGTGTGTGTGTGTGTGTGTGTGTGTGTGTGTGTGTGTGTGTGCGTTCGGCGTTTGTGTCTGTGCTTTTGCCATTTATTTTTCTGAGTGGGTGGCTAAATACTCATATGCCAGTTGTGTGTGCATGCAGGAGAGAGAGAGTGTACGTGTGTGTGTGCGCGTGTGTGTGTCCTCTCCCTCTAAGTGTGTGTGTGTGTGTTTCTGTGTGTTGGCTCTGGTTCCATGTGTGTGTGGGTGCGAGGTGAAGTGTCTCTTGGCTGGCCTTGGCTGGAGAGCTGGAGGAGAGCAGAGGTGAAAGAGGAGATTTGCAGAAAAGACACGCACCACTTCCCCCATTACTACTTTTTCTTTTCCTTTTTCTTCTACTACGTCTCTGTTTCTCGCTGCCTCTTCTTCTTCTCCTTCTCCTCTCACTCGCTTTTCCTGCTTCCTTCTTATTCCCCACACCTCACCTCCCATCTTTTTCTACTCCACTATTTCCTACCTAAAACTCGCCATCACCAGTCCTCCACGTAGGAAATCTGTTTTTGTTTAGAAAGGGCTCTTGACATTGAACCTGTGAAACAAAGCTGTATGTCGGGCACTAGGATTACCTCTGATAATGCGGCCGAAGGAGCACAGCGTTTTCCTCTATGAGAGGGGTGTGCCCTCTCAATCAGCCTGATTGGAGAAAGTTTAAAGCTACTCCTTCACCTACCCAGCACCTGTCCCTCACTGGGAAGCTGCTGTTGGCTCTCCTACTGATTAATGCAATTATTGCGATACTGGCTTTTATTTTTGTGGGCCCAGATAAGGAAAAAGAAAGAGGCCGCTGTGGCATCCAGTCAGCGGGCATCTCTCTCTGTGTCTTTGTACATATGCAACAATGATGATGAGTGATGTGAGTGTTTCCTGAAGGCAGTATTATATCTGCAAGAGAGAGCACAGCAAAGGGAGAGGGAGATTGAGTGGGAAGGTGGCTGAGGTTACTTGTATGTTTACTGTGTGTGTGTGTGTGTGTGTGTGTGTGTGTGTGTGTGTGTGTGTGTGTGTGCGTGTGTGTGTGTGTGTGTGTGTGTGTGTGTGTGTGTGTGTACTATTAAGAAGCCATCTAGTTTGATGGAGTAGAAGGATGTACAAGGTCCCATTCATGCTGTGGTCCCCACTATATTTACCCAGGCACCAACCAGGGAGATATGACGTTCGCAACATTTTTACTTTTAACTTGTTACATCTGGCTTTTTTTTTTTTTTTTTTATAAAAAAAAAAAAATGTTTTTTTTTGCTTGCATCACCAAGCGTGTGCTTTCATTTTTGTTGAAATCCGATCGTACATTAATATAATTATTTCCCCCTGTTATGCCATTTCGTAAACATTTTTTTTCACGTCGACAGTATATGTTTATGTGGATAAAAATCAATACCCATGATTTTAATTCCATCAGTTTTTTCCTTTGGTTTTATCGAGGGAATCCGTCAATACGACGCCTCCTGCGGATACCTCCGTTCTCCTTTCTGTGCCTCGCCATCTCTTAGCTTTTTTAAAAATAAAATTCAATTTTTAGTTTTTTTTCTTTATAGTATATGCATTGATCTTGAAATTGTTTTTTTTTTCAAAATCTTCCTCGCTCATGGCCATGATCATGTGTGTCCCGGGTCATGCAGTAACCTCAGTAGCCGTGCAGCAATGCCCTGCAGGACCAGCGTTATGGGTAAGCACCGACCCTGACTCTGTGTGCGAGACCCGGGGCACCCAGCGATCAATAAGCATCATGTGAGCATCACTCACGGGTTCTATGTCAGCTGTTTCCTGTTTTTTTTTCTTCTTTCTTTCTAAGGAGACGGACGCCTCACCACTGTGGTTGATGCCTGAATAATGGGGGAGGATATAGAATGTAGAGACACTATCGTAGAAAGCCAAAAGGCTTTCTTTATCATATGTCTGGCAGGGCGGCGTGCTGTGCGTTTTGTGTGTGTGTGTGTGTGTGAGAGCTCAGGAGAACGATAGTGATGCGAAGCCATCTGCTCTGCTCGTATCGGAGGGCCGAGTGGTGGATTTTACTACAGCTGAGTCTTTCCAGGGACTTCTGTTAGTCCTGCGTGGGCATGTGCATGTAGAAGTAAAAGAAATACAATGTTGTTGTTCTTTATTTACTGTCGTTATGTGAGTTGTTTTCTACACAATAATCAATAATGTGAATAGAAATATCAACGTGTAACATAAAGGAGATTCATGCGCGGGTTTTTGGTTGTTAATATAGTGCTGAGTTCAGTATATATGGGGTACTTTCACTGCACTGAGAGCATTATATTTAAAATTACAAAGAAATATATACCAATTGTATGGAAAAGTGTATTTTTTTTGCAGATTCATTGGATTTATTTTAGTCTGAGCAACAAAAAAAAGAAGAAAAAAATACATTTTTTTCCCGCTACTATTTTTTCATTTTCCCACTGAGCATCTTATCTATATATTTTCCCCTCTTTAATGTTTTTACATTTCCTCTGTCAGACAGAAGGCTGCTGGTTATTTGTCTTTGGCTAGTTTCCTGCAGTGGGGAGAAGTCACCGGTGTGAAAAGGAAGTGTGTGTTTGAAGGGGCCAGTCGCTCAGGATGTCACCACCCCGCCACTGGGTAATGAGGGGGACATTAGCACAGGGCCAGGCCGACAAAACACACACACACACACACACACACACGACAGGAATGCAGCAGCTGTCACCAAGGTCCAGGCAGTTATGAAAGGGTTGAAATATAATTGTGTGTGTGTGTGTGTGAGTGTGAAGTGGCAGTACCAGGGGTCACGGGGGTGTTGAGAGCTGGGAGGGGCGCACGTTGGCTTTGGTGACCCCGAGATCGCCACCGGCGGAGAGGATGATCGCCCATGTTGACTTGAGTGAAAAGAGAAGGAGCGAGTCGTCGGAGGAAACACATATAAATTGCTGTAGTATTTTAAGACGCCACCATATGGCAGAGACATTGTTGTGAGAGGGTTTCCCGTCCTGAATCCAGAGGAAGGTGACACGAGGTGTGACCTGTGCTAAGTGACAGGAACTTGGGCATACTTTCACCACGGCTTCTCCCTTTTCCTGTTATTCCTCAAACTCCTGTTATTTTGTTTTCCTTGGAGCGGCGCCAACGCAACGGGCAAAATCGTCAGCCTACTATTTTTACATCCGTCTTAAGGACCCCTGTCTGCTCGCGCCGCCTGCCAATTTGCCCCATCAGCAGTGGCAGCGAAGAAGAGCTCTCAAGGCACCGAGCCTTTCATTTCTCTGCTGGCGGTGTGGCTAATGCTGTCACTGTTATTTGAAAAAGCACTCAGGGTTGAATTGCTATTATTATTGTTAAAACCATCATCATCATCATCAGGCTCATTTATGGTTATGGATAATTATGGTAATTTTGTTCCGGGCTCACGGTTGACTCGGCCTCTTTCCCCCCCTGCTACTCCGACGCGTACCGTCGAATGGGTTTGTTTGGACTGGACATTTTTCGATGTGCTGGCAAATTACTAAAGTTGTTGTGCAAAAGCAAAATGGTTTTTTTAGCAAGTAACAGTGATTTTACGTGTCGGCAGTTCACATGTGAGGTGCGGAGAACGTACGTGTGCACGCGGGCGGAAATAAATATGTTACATCTCTTAATGCATACGTTGAACTCTGTGGCTTGTGTGTGTGTGTGAGGGCGAGCGAGCGAGAGAGAGGCTTTCCTCCCACCCCCCTATTTTTCTGTCTCATTTCTTTCTCCCAGTGTTTTTTGTTCCTATGTTTTATTCTCCGTCTATCTCTGCACTCTGTTCTGTTCTGTCTCCAGCTTACCATGGAGATTTGATTGCTAGAGGCCCAGGGAGGATTTTAGGGAGGCTCTGGAGAAGGGAGGCTAGTGGTACAGGCTGTGGTAGGCTTGTAGCCAACGTACACACACACACACACACACACACACGATATTCAGTCCAACAGGCTCGTATACCTGCTTTCATACACTCCCATTATGTCTTTTCTTTATACGTCTTTACGTGTAAATTGCTTCCTACCCATGTTGTCATTTTAACCCTCTGAAAAAAACTCGAGTCTAAACTCATTAGCTACTTTTTTTTTTTTTGTTGTGAGCAAAGTGTTAAAGCAACATGTGTAAGCGTTTGCTTGTGCTCTCTGCTGACTTTGTAAAGATGTTTGCGCTGTTGGATTAATAACATTTAATGGCCACTGTTAAATGCAGCTGCCTTGGCATCCCACAGCTTGTGTTTTTCTGGCAAACTGAGACTCTGGGTGGCTTTTTTGTTTTTGTGAGTGTGTGTGTGTGTGTATATATAGATATACGCAGTGTAATGAAACACCTCAGTGTGTGTGTGTGTGTGTGTGTGTGTGGGCTGGGATCGGAGAGGCATTGTGTCGTGCTGTCACTGAAGGATACCTGTCCACTCCGCATGTCAGCAGCGTTGTGCTTCACTTTCTAACAATCTATAATGTCAGTTAAGTCACAAATGATCCAATTAGCCTACTGTGATACACATCAATTGGTCTGACCCCGTATCCCCGGGCAACCGGCCAGGGGTTGGAGGCTACCATGCGTGACCTTTGGCACCACGCATTGTTGGCCCGCTCACCTCTTGTGACATTTCATTGTGCGATTGAATCGACGGGCTTCAGTCTTTCAGAACGGGGACAAAGTGAGAATTCTTGTAAAGAAACAAAAAAAAGCTCTGTTTTAAAATATGCATTTTGTGTTGTTGACACACACACACCTATGCTCACAGACACACACACACACACACACACACACACACACACACACACACAACATGTATATGCTTGCTTCCTCTATGTTGATGTTTTCCCTGCAAATGGTCTGAGCTGCTTCTCCCTTTGTCGGGAAACGCACTCAGCGATAAGTGCTTTGTTGGAGCACCGTCCGCTGCATGATGTGTGTGACTCTGACTGGCATTTAATATTTCATGGCATTTAATCCATTTGATATGTTTCCTCAAAATACAAAAAAAAAAAAATCTGGAGCTTTTGTTTCTTTTATCCAGGCCATTATTCTGCAGGCTTGTTGATCAGTTTAGATTTGTAAAGGATGGCAACGAGGCAATTATCACCCGGATTTACTGCTATTTTTCTGC
This sequence comes from Eutrigla gurnardus, assembly GCF_963514095.1. Lineage (NCBI taxonomy): Eukaryota > Metazoa > Chordata > Actinopteri > Perciformes > Triglidae > Eutrigla > Eutrigla gurnardus. The sequence continues at coordinate 22,586,555 of NC_139917.1, read as the reverse complement.
ACGGCCGTAAAGCTGATAAATGTAGCATCTTAATTGTGGCCTCTTGAGGGCAAAGGTGATCCCTTTGAGCCCAATCAGTGGTGCGACCAGATATAATTCAATAACATAAATGATACAAATATCTTAAGCAAATGGCCACGAGATTTATTGCATTTAAAAAAGGCGAAATGAGAGCACTTAAGGAGGAGCCCAGTTTACAGGATGTAGCAACAAAGGAAGATAGCGCATTATGACAAAGAAGGGGGGGAAAAGAAGCGGCAGCTTGTGCATCAGTCAGGAGGTAAGGAGGAAGGCTCTCTTTGAGATCAATTGGTAATAGGCTGAAGTCACAGAGACGATTAGAGGCGTCGACTTGCCTGTGTTGTAAATGCTGTCAGATCTGTTAAAGGAAGCCTAATACCTCTCAGGTTGAAAGCTGTAATAACATCAACTGTAACTGGATCCGCGGGGAAGTGCAAGTGAGTCTGCGTGAGCGGAAAAGGAACGAGAGGAAGGCGAAAGTGTTTCATTGTGTGTGCAAACGTCTAGGTGTGTGTGTGTGTGTGTGTGTGTGTGTGTGTGTGCGCCCGTATAAAGCAGCAGCAGCAGCACGCACAAAGGCCAGAGCCGCAGGGTTGCTCCTGGCATTTTTTCGGCCACCAGATGCCTGTCACTGCTTTAAGAAAAAAAGAGCAGGAGATGAGGACAAAGAGGAGGGAGGACGAGGAGGGAGGGGGGGGGCACCGCTGTTCAAATCATGTCACGTAGCGCTAATTCATCCAGCCTCATTAGAGAGAGGGAAGGGACCAGAGGGCCTCTCTCAGGACAGGGCCCGGGCTCCAACACACACACACACACACAGATATATGCATACACTCATTGTCTCAGTTTTTTTTCTCCGGCACATACTTACACACAGATGCAATTTCTCACTTCCTCACACACACACACACACACACACACACACACACACACACACGCAGACTTACATACGTAGATGACACTGGCACATGGCGCAGTGCGGGGGCAGTTTGGGGAATAGAAAATTGCCTTCTCAGGAAGGCCCCGGCCAATTAAGGACCTGACCGTATTGAATGTCAAGTGTTAATTTAGGCTCCCCCCCCCCCCCCCCCCCCCAACCCCCAACCTCACCCTTCAATTTCCCAGCAGCGGTGAGGGGTGTGTGGGGGGGGGGTGTGTGTGTGTGTGTCCCAGAGATGAGCAAATACATGTCAAGCCAAAGTTGATTGCCTGCTCTGTATTATGTGTCGCAGGCAAGTGGCAAATGTGCTCCCTCCTTTTAGCCTCCCGCGTCCCCCCCCTGAGGGATGCCGCGATGGTAGGAGGAGGAGAGAGGGAGGATTAACTGTACCGCAGTGATAAGAATGGGGGGTTTTACACTGGGGAAGAAGGGGGGGGAGAGGGGGGGAGTAAAGGGGACAGGCAGGGAGAGAAGTGGAAAGAGGGCACAGGGTTTGTTTGATCTCATAGGACTGGGCGGTGACTTTGATAGTCTTTTAATTGCCTTCATTTTCACAGAGGTGATGTCCGTGGCAGACACTCGCAGGGCTAAATAGTTTTAAATACAGAATGAGTAAAAAGTGACTTGAGAGTTTATTATTATTGAAAAAAAAAAAAAAAGAAGCTGTATTAAGTTTATGAGAAACTTTAAATGATGTCAACGCGGTGGCTCTGCAGTGCACTCCCAGCCGTTGGCACGGTCCAGGGGCAGACAAGGTTGTTTGCGAGTTGGACTGATGGTAAATGCCCACCTCCTTACCTCCATGATATAATAGACATCCACTTAGTCTTAATGGGCAGATTCCCTTTCTCCTCTCGTGATGACTGTTGCACTCTTTAAAGGTGGAATTGCCTGCTTGTCTTTCCTATCACCACCCCCTCCCCCTCCTCCACCCCACCCCTCCTTTAGCCTGGCGTATCTCATGTTCACTACCTCTCTCCGAGGATAGAAGGGAGTATTTCTAACAAAATAAATATTAATGCATCGCTCGCATTCACACCAAAAGCCAATTCTCCTGCTTTAGCCAGCCCCTCTGGCTACATCTGTTAGTCAAAGTCTCTTTGTTTTACATTCACGTCGGTGCGTCAACATGTGTGCCCGAGTCCGTGTGTGTGTGTGTGTGTGTCCGGTGATAGTAGTGATGTTGTGAAATTGAATAGAGAGGGTGAGTATTGATCATTTCCCCCTGTGTGTTATTAGTGCCTGCTGCTACTGACAAAGAGAGCATGAGCCACCCGCACAAACACAACCTGACAAACACGTACGCGCACTCACACACTCACACACACGCAGCCATGTTCACTCGGGAAATACACTATGTTGTTTGCATGTTTTGACAACCATTATACATCGAGTCAACGGCAGAAAAGTATTCTTTCCTGCTGCATAATATTTGTTTTATGGAAATATCACCAATATTGCCCAGAGATGGTGGTGGAAACCTGGACAATTACAGCTCCTGCCGGTTACGACTGACTTACATATGGGTCTTTTCAAAAAGAGACATTTTTTTGTCCTCTCGGTTCACACGCAAATTTGCATTCTTCATAATTACAATCCGCTTTGTCAATCTGCTGCAAGCCATGACATGTTTTGAGTTCACTAAGGTCACGGTGAAGTGTAATTTAATCTCTGATCACTGATATCCAAAGAGCCATCCGTACATGGCTCCGGGGCCAGGGGGGGTGCGAGGGTGTTAAAGCCCAGTATAAGTGCTTCGTCTCTGGGTAGATAGTGATGTCTGCGGGGCCTCTGGAGCTCCAGTGGTCAGACAGGGCTGAGAAGTCTGTCAAGCCCTAATTGATCACCCTGACCTGGGGAGCTGAGGATGAAGGCAGAGGGGTGTGGAAGGAAGCAATAGATAAGGCTAAAGGGAAAAGAAAGAAGGGAGAGAAGAAGAAGGAGAAATTGTGCGACTGGTGGCTTAATCTCTCTGGACCGGCCATTCCCCCCCGGATGATAGATATAGTAGGCCTAGTGTGTGACACAGATGGATAATGCAGGCGTCTGGGGTGATAGAGTTATAAATTAACACATTACTGGACCTAATGTGGACTACTGTGGATGACCCCACACCAACATCATCAACCCTCCAGGCACACACACACACACACACACACACACACACACACACACACACACACACGCCTACAGTTTCACTGATGCGTCTAGCTGAGCTCAGGGTGCGGATTGTACTCCTCAAGTGGCATTGATTTGTTAAAGTGCTGAATTAGCAGAAGTCCAGCTGCTCGTGCTTCTCTACTTTCTTGCTTTCTCTCCTTTTTTTTAGCCAGTATTTTACAATTGCGCTCTATTAACTTCCCGTCCCTACACACTTTCAATCCCTTTTTGTTGCCGGTTTTTTTCCCCTCTCTCTCTCTCTCTCTGCTTCATTTTGTTTCTCCAGCACTTTCCCCCCCTTCTCCCCCCTTTACCCCACAACAACACCTTTTCCCTCGGTCACAAGTGCTCCTTCTAGCAGCTCCGCTCTCCTCGCTTGTCCTGGCAAATGACTGTTTCTATTTTCCCCCTCCGCTGTCTCCAGCTGGAAGGTTTCACCTAAAAGAACAGTTGTTTTTTTCTCTCCTTCTTCTTGTGGCCCACACAATACTACCAGCCAAAACTGTTATGTCCCTGACTGAGACTGGAAGGGAAGTGTGTGTGTGTGCGTGTGTGTGTGTGTGTGGCTGGGGATTGGTATTTAATAGCCAGACATACAGAAGAACTAATATCCAGAGCAGCAGTAGCCTGCACATTGTAAGGCCACACACAGTGACAAGCTCCGGCTCAGCACACTGTATTTAAAACTCACCCAACTCCTGTAGTGCAAGGCAATGGCTTCTCCACGTAGGAGCGAACAGCGGTGAATTCCACTGGTGAAAATGTCATTTCACAATGAATTAGAGCTTCTGGGAGCGGCGCGGCGTACAGTAGGGTCACTGGTCCCTCTGTCTGCCGAGTGTGTTGTGCTTGGGCTTATGACTTGGACAGACTGTCTGGGTTTCTGAGTCCAAGTCAAGGCCTCTAGCCAAGAGGTGCAGATTTGTTAGTGTCTGCTCCATTATCACCCATCACTCTCATGGTTTGTTGTATCTGTGTGAGCGAGTGAGGAAGACAGAGAGAGAAAAAGAGGAAGGAGAGTCGAGAGCCTGTCCCCCTCATTCTTGCTTGCTGTGGTCCAGCCCAAACAGTAACCATCTGGTGACCAATGACTGACCCTTTTCTTGTCCCACACACACACTCTCACACACACACACGCAAATACACACACACAGTGAGTGCCGGACGGCATCCAGGTGATGAGTGAGTGACCACCCGACTCCCCTGCCGAGTGTCCCTCTGTGCCAGACCTCCCAGGTCCCTCCCCTCGCTGCACACGATTGGTCGATGAAAGGTTGATGGGCGACCGATCCGTCCACATTTCAAATAAAATGCTCAATAAAGCACCGATCCCGGGCCCTGACTCGGCTAATAGAAAAAAAAAAAAAAGCACCGAAGCACACAAGTACAGCCACACACACGTGTCGGTGGCCAAAAATAAGCAAATATCTCCTCGCTAATTTAAACCACATCGCTGTTTTTCAGCTGTTTGCTTCAATATCGGCAGCTATTTTGGTGAAAGATTAATTGTGCATTCATACACACAGTCTCACAGAACCAAAACAAGATATGAATGAATCATTAGTTGCAGACCCGGTCCACACATCTCACACAGTGGCCTTCTAAAAAAACAAACGTGGAGTAGGAAGTATATTTGCTTGACAGGAAGGAACAGTCATTGGTTTTGTGTATAGCGAGGCACAACAAGCGAAACAAAGGTGTGTGTGTGTGTGTGTGTGCGTGTGTGTGTGTGACACAGTGGTGAGCACCAAGGTCAGAGGCAGAGAAGAAGTGACACATGCATCACAGGGTTGTGACATGCAAGGGTCACGACAAAGGTCATGCTGGCTGTCCAGAGGACACACACTCATCTCCTTCAGCTCCTCTCTTGATGTGTGTGTGTGTGTGTTTTGGTGTGTGTGTGAAAGTGTGTCAAGGAGTGACCGTCCCTCCAAAAGGAAACAGGAAACAGAAGCAAACTCAACCTCTGCTTCTCCTGGGCAGCGTAGTCGGGGGAACGAGGATCGAGCGGAGATCAGGTCAGAAGGGAGGCCCGACGGCAGTGTGATGTTGTGACTACAGCTCTCCCTTCAGGTAAAAGGCAGGGAGGGAAAGAGAGGGAAAGAGGTGTAGGAGGTTTGTTGGGAGACGGAGCGACAGGGAGAAAAGGAGTGAAAGCACCAGTGGAGCATCTCGGCGAGGAAAACACTTAAAGTGAGGGATAGTGAGTATGGAGGGGGGGGGGGGGGGGTAGGGGGGCAGTCGGGGGAACTGAAGGAAGGAGGAAAGGGAGGGGGAGCGGGCGAGCGTGCGTCCCTCGCCTGAGGCTGATGCATTGTGACAGTCACTTAGAAGGATTTCACTTCCTCTAAACTGTGGCTTGCAGGAAGAAACACCATAAGTTGGGACAATTATGGGCTGAAGGAGATATGACAGGACACATGCAGAGTGAGCCGCAGAGGGAGGGAGGGACCGAGGCGGGGAGGGTGTGAAGCAAAGGCTGTGTGTGTGTGTGTGTGTGTGTGTGTGTACACTGTAGAGAACGCAAGCATTTCATCTGCTTGTATTTGACAGATTGATCTGTAGTACATATGCCGTCCAAATACTGTGTGTGTGTGTGTGTGTGTGTGTGTGTGTGTGTGTGTGCACTTGCCTTGTGGGGGCCGGGGAGGGGTTCTTGCCCGGTACACACGGCATGTCAGGGAGGGCCGGCGTCTCGCTCCTCATGGTACCGTATGTTACCACTCTGCCTCCCTCATTCCTTCGCCTCATGTCTGTAACTCAACCTGGTGACGGAGGAGGCAGAGGAAGAAAAAATAAAGAAATGCTGCCAACAAAACACGCTGTATTTTTTCTAATCTTTGGTTGATTTGATTCCTCCCTGTGTTTTTTTTCCCCCCATTCATTTTTTTTTTCTTTTTTTGTGTCATAGCGCTGTCCTAAAACTTCTCCCCGCTACAGTACATCCTACATTCGTCTCTGCCAAGAATGTTACTGCAATTTGAGGGCGAGTGGATTCCAAGAAATACACTTTTCCCCGTTTCATTGAGTCGTTTTGCTTTCAGCGCTATTATGTCCTTCGTGCGAGTGAGGTGCCGGGGAAATTGTCTCTGGGTTTTTCTCTGGTTTGTGTCTTTCCGCATGGCACCTATAGTTACAGTTCACCTACAGTTCTCTTAATTCTCTTTCCATTTGTGTCCGTCTCTCTCTCTCTCTCGTTCACAGTGCGATAAATGATGACGACAGCAAAAAAGAGCTTTCATTTTGAAAAATATACTACGCTTGACCGCTCTGTGATACCATCTATTCAAACATAAACCAACAGATGTGTCTCTCCCCCTCTGACTCTATCATTCCTCTTAATTTCTTTCATGTCTCCTAAATCTCCTTGCATGTTTTACAGAAAAGAGAACTGCACAATGCTCTACACACAGGCCATGTGCCACTCGCACAAATCAATCAAAGTAACAGGCATTGTAAGTATTTACTTTCCTTAAATGCAGGCTTTGATAGACAGTGCTAGTGGAGATTGATTTTGAAGAACTGTGGCCGCAAAAGACTGAAGTGATGTATGAAGTAAGCTTCAGTATGGTAGCTGTGTTTGCGGCGCTGGCTTGTGATCGTGTCATCAGAGATTTGGTATTAGCACTCTCTCTCTTTCCACCTCCCTCCTGCGGGTTTTATTCGGATGCACCTTCCAGACCGACAGTGTGAGGGAGTGACGGAGGGATGGATGGACGGGGGGAAAGGAGGAGGGAAGGGCACACTGGGACAGAGGTTGAGGGGTATTAGACCCCTGAACACAGCTGGGACCCCTACTATCAAAGAGATGGTAATGACCGTCTGCTAGCATTAGGGAAGCCGGGATGAAAGAATGGCCAACAAACCCACTGAGAGAGGACAGTTTGGCATCGAGCACGTAGCCGCCGCTGCCACCTCTGCTAGTCCAGTGGACTAATGAGTGGGAACAAATGTTGACAGATATCACTTTCCAAACAATTTAATAGTAAAAGGTCTCAAAAAGATGGTAGAATGGCTCTAATATGGATAAAAAAAGAAAAGAAAAGAAGTGCTGCTCCCCAGTCCTCGGTGCCTAGAAGCCAGTAGTCATTAACCATGACAGGGGTCAAGAAGGGTCGTGGGCTAAGCACTTCATCGGCTATAGAGTCAATAAAGGACTCGTGTCTGTCCACAATGGCCCTTATAGTGATCCATTTAAGCAAAGCAATGCGAATGTGGATGTTGGTGACATTTCAAAGGAGATTACTAGTCAGCAGATCATGATCCATGTTGCCACTTGCTTCGTTCCACGGTGTATCTACACGCCGAAGAAACAAATGTGTTTACAAAAAGGTGGAACCGTGGACCGAAGTGCCCACATTTTCTTTTCTGGCCCTCAGTCCATTTTTACCAGTGGTAGCAGCGGTTCTCCCTACAGTCCACGCAGGCCTAAATCATTCATAAACTCATGCTCCCCCTCGATGTTGCACTCTCCCTCTCTCCGTGTCGCTCTCTGTTGCTCCCTCCCTTTTTTTCGCCCCACGTTCCTCTTAGCACTTGCTTCATTTGTTTGCTTTGAGGAGCTAAATCTTGTTTGCGCGTATTAATAAGTCAAGGCGGATTATCCCCCCCCTCTCCTCCCCTCCTCTACCACAGCCCCCGTAGTGTCCTAGCCCCCTCTGCTTACACTGTATTTGCGGCCGGGTGGCTCTGTTTGCAGAATGCTCCCACCCCAAGGCTAATTAGATTAATTCCGATGCCTGTAATGATTGCTCGGCATCTATTTTTAATGGCTGGTGCATATCAAAGAGTAGTAAAGCATGCTACCAGCGAAGCATTCTCCCACTCCCCCTGTGTGCAGGCACTGTAGGGGGCACTGGCTTAGTGTTAGTATATTGCCATTGTGAGTGTGTGTGTGTGTGTATACAATTATGTCACTGCAGGCTAAGAAAGAACATGTGTTCAGTTTGGCCCCTGCCTGGCCTCCTCCAAAAAATAAATAGAAGACAAATAAATAAATTAGCATCCACTCGATGACATGACATTGTGATCCGCTCTGTGGTTGTGATATACACGCTTCTAGCTGTTGTCAGCCACGGCCCGCTCGTACACATTGTGTTCATTTTATTTTGGAGGGACTGGGAGATGATAATAGATGGAGGTTAGGATGTGCAGTAAAAGAGCTGCAGAACTAATTTAAAATCAGTCTAAACAGTATTTGTTTTTTGCTCCATTACTCCCATCTGTTTCTTTTCTCTCGTTTCGGAAAACACGTCGTATTTTCTCCGCTCCCCGCTCTCTTGTAGTAAATCAAAAAAGTAAACCGTCTTCACGGTGTGTCATTGAACATTAAGCCACGGCTTACACCTTGCCTTCCCCGAGCAAGTGTGTTCATCACCCCTCTTTATGCATCAGAGATGTTGCTCATCTTTAATAGATAGATCTAAGTCTCTCCCCTCTTTCTTCACCTCTCTGTCTCTCGGCCGTGTAAAAGGGAGTATAAATATTTGAGAGGCAAGCAGTTCAAAAGTGGGGGAAAAAAGGGCGTTTAGCGAAAGCCATTTGGAAACACAAATCTGAAATGAGAGACTGTGAAGAGTAAAGGAGGAAAGACAGGAAGGGAGCAAGAAGTCAGAACCAGCCCTCTATACATATCTGTCTCTCTCTCCTGATTTTCTTCTTCTGTTCCTCTCTGCTAAATAAATATGTGCAACTTACATCTCTCTCTACCTCTCTCTCTCTCTCTCTCTCACACACACACACACACACACACACACGCAGGGTAGATTTCCATAAAATATTAAAGAAGGTGTTTCCTGTAATTATAGCACTGTTTGCCTCTGCCTCAAAGCCTGATCTGTAATTAAACAGGATTGCACATGCATATGCCAAAGGAAAGCACGCACAAACACACCTCCACGCCCCCCAGACACACACACACACACACACGCACACACACACACACACACACACTGTGTGAGGTGCAGATTTATGAGCAGATCGCTGTAATTCATACTCTCTTATAACCCGTGTTCAAATTTGTATGCACACTCAATGGACTCATTCATAGACAAGTTCTCATACACATCAAGACTTGAGCAAACACACACCGTCAACGTACACACACACACACACACACACACACACACACATCTTTGCCTCATTTACACAAGGAAAGAAAATCAGGAGTCTGTGACATGCTATCTTTTGCAGACACCCTATTGTGATGTTATCTCCATAACGATCCATATATTGATCCGCCTCCCTCCTTCCTCTTTAATTCTCTCTCCATCTGCACCCCCCCGACTCCCTCCCCTCACCCACCCAGGCCTTATCTAATCTGGCTATGCCACTAATGGCAGCCATTCCCAGCCATGAACAAGTGCCATAATGTGCTCTGGTAAGCCGTTATGATGTGAAATGACCCTATTGATTGGCTTGCATCCCTACTGACAAAAAAAAAGAAGTGGCGGCAGTCACTTATTACTGTTAATGAGCTGTGGGATGGGCCCTAAGTGGCACGGTGCACACACACACACACACACACGCACACATGTACGTACATATGCAGACCCGCGTACTTTGCATAATTGTGGGGGCATCACTCCTACCTGTCTGTGTCCCGCCACATTGCGGCTCGTTAGCGATGGGAGGTCCCACCGTGTGGGCGTGTGACGAGCTTTTAATGGCCGCCACTTGGCATTGTCACGTCGCGTTTTCCGATGACTGTTGCATCTGTTTCTCTTTCTTTTTCTTTTTTTTTTGTGTTGCCGTCTGCCGTACACACCTGGTGTGTCCGGTAATGAACGCGGGCGAAAGACTGCCACTTAGTCTGATAGATGAAACGAGCGTTGGCTTTTTGAGTAAGAGCGTGTTTTAGCACAGGAGCGCAGATGTGAGTTGATGTAGACAGTGTAATGGGAGCCGAAAGCAGCGGTGAGTGTAATGATGGCTAAAACAAAACTGGGAGGTTTGGTTAGACGGCTGTGTGTCGAGGGCCACAGGCGTAGATCTGACTCCGACGCTGTGCTGCGTAGACAGAGAGAGGCTGTGCGTGCCAAGCTGCTTTATGAGTGAGGGGACTCTTCTTCTTGCTTGTGTGTGTGTGTGTGTGTGTTTTCTCTTTCCTCCGAGCTGGCAGCGCCTCCCGGGGATAATCCATAGGACACATCCAATCAGCCGCAGTGCATGTGCGACACATGTTTTTTTATTCAATCTTCTTGTCTTTTCATCTTCCGCCACCACCAGTACGCTTCCTGCTATTTTCTTCCCAGCTCGGGACAAACGAATAACAGATGTGAGAGTTTGGAACGCCCCCCCCCCCTCCTTCCCCTCCTCCTGTGCTGTGACTAGTCTGTGACAACCGTTGCACTCTCACTCTCTCCCCTCTCCCACTCTTTTGTTTCCCGCCCATCCCTCTTGTCTGCTCTGGGGGGGGGGGGGGACACACATAGCGCTGCACCCAACTTCCCACCCGCTCCCCACCGGATGACTCAGTGTCCTACTTGAGTCATTTTGTGTCCATGTGTGTGTGACTTTGATCATTTTAAGTGAACACGTGGAGAAGCGGCCTCACTCCCCGGGTCTACATAGTGAATTAATATGCAGAGATGTATTTAATTTAAGGGAATGACAAAGGATAACTGTGTTATACAGTAGCTTTTGTATTTCATTGAGACACATCATTCATTTCAGTGGAATTCAGATGGGGAACGGCTACAGGAAATGCCATGGAAGGTGAAATACATTTTTTTTTTAAATGAAGAATTGGATTCTCCTCCAATTTAAAAGCCATTGTGTTATTTTTAACAACAAAAACTTTGGAAACGTTTCAAAAATCAAAGATTTCTAGTTTTTCCACTGAACTTTTGAATGAATCTCTTGTAGATTCCCTGCAACTATGGCATCTTCAACGCTCACATTTTCCCATACAAATCAATCAAGAACTTTAGTAATTAAACTATAATCCAATACATTTGCTTATTTATTAGCCCCTCAAACGAATAAATCAATGACGTATCAATGTTGCATGCTTGAAAAGATTTATTTATGCAAGGCTGCGGCTGGAACAGAGGATATACTGGGGTGTCTGGGAAGAGTCAATATTTTCATATGTAAGCCTGTGAAATTAATGATCTAATATCTGCAATGAGAAAGCTCGTTTTAAAGGCATAATCCTCTCCCTGTTTCTTGGGAAGACAAGAGCAACTGAATCAATGAAGGTTTAGGCTCTGGGAAATTAATACTGCATGCACACACACACATGTATGGACTTGCACAGTTGTATCCAAGACAACACACACACACACAGTTTATTCTAGCTGGTATGCCAGCCTCACTGTAACAGAGAGTGTACTTTTATTCGATCACACAAAGTCACAACCTGTGACAATAAGTATTTTAAGTATTATTAAATTGGAATGAATGTTATTTTAACTGATTAAATATATATTACCGTGTGCAACAAAAAGCAGTGCAGGACATTTGGCAGTTCTTAAAAGTAGCAATCAGTTACTGTATTAAATCCAAAGGCCGAATATACGAGGGGAAACTGTACCTGCACTTTACATAGTGAAAACACATGTTGGAGGAGTGATTTCTAATTTTACTGCTCCGGTGCACAAAACCGTACACTTTGAGAATTCAACGTCTTTTTTTTTTTTTTCTTTTCTTTCTCTTTTAGTTCTGAGGGCTCATTTATCTTGGGTTGTGCAATTTGTATGTAACCCTTACCAAGTTTATTGGTTACAATGCCAGGAAAGACAAACGCTCTTTTACATTCACCAAAGCAGCAGTTTCCTGCACACACACACACACACACACACACACACACACACACACACACACACACACACACACACACACACACACACACGCACACTTAGAATTAAAATGTCATTACTTAGCCAGAACGGAGGAGCTCAACAAGACAGAGGAGACAGGGAAAGGGAGAAAAAGAGACACCGAAATGGGACTTAATTCTTTCATTATCCAAATGAATGAAAATCACATCAATGCATCGAGACAAGGCCGTGCATCTGTCTCCAAATTAACTCACCAATTATGTGAGGGAGCTAATGAAGGCAAGGGGGGGGGGGGGGGGGGGGGGCTGCGTGCAGCGATGGTGTCGCAGACGTCAAAAGGCTTTTGATTCCATTTGGAGGAAAGACCTCTGAGGGCAGTCTGGTCCGGTGCCAGCTGACCTTCTTTATCTGACCTCTCACCTCCGTAGTGGCTCGGGAACTGGGCTGATAGCGGATTTGTTGGCTCGCCTGATAGCCTAGAGAGAGAGAGAGAGAGAGAGAGAGAGAGAGAGGAGAGAGAGAGAGAGAGAGAGTTTGTGTGTGTTCTTGGAAATGTTGTCTTCACTGAACTTCTCAGTACTTGCTAGAGATATTCATGACAATTATTTGCTGGTCGTATGACTTTTCTTTAGCGGGTGTTGCAGCCTCGCAGCACTCTAACCCGGCCCTGATGCGATGCGGGTGCCAACACTGTGTCTCTACCCAGAGGAGGCCGAGGAAGGAAGGAAGAATAGGTTGGTAGGGGGCATGTAGAGGACAATCATTAGCCTGCACAGAAGGAGGGATGAGGCGAAGGCGGCTAGGTGTGAGAGGATGAGAGCGGGAAGCATCGGCGGTCCCCGAGCATCTGGCAACGCGTCACAGGGCGCCACGGTCCCTGTCATTAATAGTGATGAAATCATTTAAGCCATCAGGACTAAACGAGCCAGTTAAGAGATACTCAACGCTACACTTGTGTCTCGAGACGGAGAGGCATCGTCTGTGTTTGCTGCTGGCTTTGACACACAGAGAGGGAAAACAGATGTGTGTGTGTGTCGGAAGAACTTTATCCAAGTTTTAGTATCTTTACATAGCTGTGTTTGTGATGAACAGGATTCAATATGCTTTATATGGGATCAAAGCTGTGCCACTATCCAATTTTGAATTCATAATGTTGTAATGTGTCTGTATTATACATATATATGTATGTATATATACACAGTATTTATGAATGATGTGCATCCTTTGAAAGTTGTGTTTTATAAAAATGCAGTTGCTAAGTATCCAATATATTGTCATCTGTTATAGTTTTAGAAATCGAATAACTACACAAGCCATAACTCCAAGTTCAACTGTTGTGGCAACATCTGGTCACCAGGAATGACAGTACACGTTGAGCAACAGAAAGATGGAAAACATACATACACATGATAGTGATAATAACTTACCAAGCTCAAACTCAACAATCACTAAAGTTCACGTTCAGAAAACATCGTTTACATTCGTACCACAAGTCTTAAACTGTGGTCTTTTTTTTATTTTATTTTTTTTGTTGTTGCAAAAAAAAAAAAAAAACTGTGTATGTTGGTTAGATGGAGACCCATTAGGTTGACATGTGGACCAGAGGGCTGAAAAACATTATGAGCTCACCACTAAATGAGTAGAACATTAAATGCGGTCCTTTTTATATCAAGTTCCAGCCTCAGCAACGGCAGCTCTGCTGAAACCGTTTGAATAACAAACAGGTCAATTATCTAGTCCGAGCACTACCTGTACATTAACTCCATGTTCTCCGCCGCATGTGCGTTACATCTCTGCTGTTTTTCCTGTCCGTTGTCACCACGGCGAGGCAAACTGTGTACTGTGTGTGTGTGTATGATAAACATCGGTGGAATCAGGCAACAAACTGTATTACTGGCGTGCCACAATTTACAAGAGATGTGCCATCATTAGAGCTGTAGCAAGTAGAGGACCAAACCACTGGCTAAATCTGCCATGAAATACTAGACTGCTGCAATAAAACCTGAGCATCTGCACCAAACTGGAAACAGATGAACCCTGTCAAGGATACATTGTGCTTTTTTTTCTCCTTCTCCCTCCCTTCCTTGTTTCCTACGAGGCTGCGGGTCTTCTCTGGATGAGTGGTGAGAATAGCGATTTTGTGCATAATTACGTGTGTGGATGTGCGTGCACGGCGTGCGGCGATCGCATGTGTGTGTCTATGAGAGCGAGAGAGAGAGCGTGTACTCTTGTCGGCCTTTGTGTGTATCATGTTATGGCCTACACAAGTACTGAGGCCACAAAGGAAATCCATTGCCAACAACAGCACAGCTACTGGCACGGAGCCATACCACCCCAGAGGCTTATGGGATAGGGTTTTCAACCAGAGACCAAGTGTAGGAAGGTGAAATCTGCACGGGTCACCCTGCGCTACACACTATATAGTGTCCAGTTATTTGTCAGGGAAACTGTCAGATGCCTTCCTCGAATTCCATATTTCTCACATTTCTCAATAATGATGTTGAACATGTGGAGATAAAAAAAAGAGGCGCCACTCGGGCCAACGTCCTCGACGTACAAATCAGGATATTAATACCGAGTATTACGCTGATGTAGAGCAGAGTACCGGAGATTTATAGACATACATTAAGAGTCAGACGAGAACATTACGCTGCTTATTGTGAATGAGGGCATGGGCCTTGTTTGCTCCCGGGGGCGAGGTCGTGATATCCCGTTACTTCCTCAAACCCCTCACTCAGAGGGGACAAGTGTGCTTTTTCCATCTCGGGCCCCAGACAACTCATTTCCAGCGTGTTGGCTTTTTCCTTACGCAACGATATTTAATCGTCGGAAGGGCCACGCTGGATGGATGGTTACACTGTACAGATGTACAATGGTGATTGGTTTATTAGCCATAAAATAATAAAAAAAAAAACATTATGATGTGGTGTGTTAGTAAAGTAACTGCAAGATGGCTGGGCTGTGCCTCGTTCTGGTTCTCCCGGTGGCTCAGTTTAGATGATGTGTTATGTTTGTGGTAGTTCATCTGAGTCAGTGTTAATAGCGTGCATACATTGTAATGTAGAGTTTGAACCCACAGCCAGAAACCACCCCGCTCACCACTAAGCTCTCTCTCTCTCTCTCTCTCTGCCTCTCCTTTGTCCTGTCATCCGTTTCTTCCCCCGTCTCTCCAGCGAGCATCGCGCTGCCTTTTGTCAGTGGCCGTGGCCGTCTATTGACAGAGCAGTACATTCTGGACATATCTGGGGGATTAAGTTGCAAATTTAAGCAATGGGAAAATCAATGGGTTCCTCGTTTAATTCATGAGAACGGCTGTCACTGTGGAGGGGAAGGGGGGGAAAAAACAGGAGGGAGATGTGGCTGTTTAGATCACGTTCATCCAGGGAGAAGCAGAGATGGAGCGAGGAAGGACAGCTTCCTTTAAATCTCTCCATCAAATGGGGGGGGGAAAGGCATACGATGGCTTACCAGATTAAAAAAAAGGGGGGAAAGAAATACACCGGAGGAAATATAGATCCTTTTTGTTTTCACCTTTATCAGCGGTATATGCTGCCATTTTGTTTGACGGGCCCTTCCATAGAGCAACCGCTGAATATTTGAATGCCATAGAGATTTCATTTCTCCTTATCAAAAAGAAATGTACTCCGGGGTTTGGGAGGCGGGGTATATTTCTTGTCTTTCAAGTCCGTGTAAAAACAGTAGTCAGCAGTGGTGGGAGAGGCCGCTGTGAAGGTTTTAAGTACTATCTGGCCTCTCAGCTAATAAAAACAGCTATCTGCTCGCACACATGCACACTTTCACTCGTGCTGGGGCCTTTTACTCACGTAAAACTGAGAAGTCACCCCGCTCTTTCCATCTCAGACCTTTGTGTTTTGGATACAACAAACTCAGTTTGTATAACCCGTCAACAGGCTATTTGCATGAGAGGTGATAGAAGAGAGGGATGTGAGGATTGCAGAAAACATTTATTTATTTATTCTTAAACACGAGTCGACTAATCCCTGAACATTAGTGATTTCTGGCCAACGTTCAGTAAAGTCATCAGATCCCTGTGTTTTATAACTCCCCTGGACAAGTCGTCTCCATCCCCAGGTTACACTCTGGTGCTGTGTATCCCCCTGCTGACTTCAGAGAATTAGATTTTCTTCTTTTTTTTTAATGAACAGCTCAATATCCAATTCATTAAAGTGGCTGTTTTATTTGATGCATTTCCTTACTCCCGCTGAATCGAGGGAGCAAGCCAGGGGGATGAGGGGATGATGCTCCCCGCTGATGGACGTCCACACACAAAGTGGGGCGAGTGTGCGTCCGCATGTGTCCCCCTCGTAGGGACCCCGGGGTCTTCCGGTCGATTGTGGCCCCTCTCCGCTGGGGCTGAGAGTGGGAGTTTTACTCTGTTTGACTGCTGAAGGACGGGAGCTGTAATTGGCCCCGCACACACACACACACACACACACACACACACACTCCCGTCATTAGAGGCAGGCCAAGGGAGAGGCTTAACAATCGGTGTGGGGCGCGCTGCCAGTGCTCCTCCGAGCGTCGATCTGGCAGTGAAAAGGCATAAGGAGGCATGTTCGGCTTTAGTGCTGTATCAAAAATGTCGCCCATGGCTCCGCTTTGAGTGTGTTGTCACTGCGCAACACATTTCCCCTTAGCAGCGGTGAGGGGATGAGATCTCACGGTTTATAGGTCCCTGCTCACACTTACTGGATGCTTTTCATTCATTGACGGCGCTGGATGAGGGGGGGAGGGGGGGGGTGGAGCATCAGCAGAACACCTGTGGCTCTAAAGGAAAAAGGAAGATGGGCGTCGATTGATGGAGTCGTTTTTCTCATACTACACTTTACTCGTGAACCTTGAACGCAGCAGCGTAGAGGCGAGGCAGTTTCCATGCTTGAAACAGCAGCTATAGGTTGCAGCCCCAGCGTAACGCGGCTACGTTCGCCACCCCGGTACGCCCACATGCATCCTCTAACTGGTCCAGTCAGACATCACTGCTTTCCACCGCCGTCTAAACTTTGTGGGTCCAGTCTGGGCACGTCACAGTATGCATCCTCTGCTGCTCTGTAATTAGCACATCTCTCGCTGAGCATCTCCTCTGATCCTCTCTGATCAAGTGTGTGCTCTCGGTATAGATCACACTTCCTAAGCAGACCCTCATCCCTCTCCAACACGCATGAATAGCAGAAAGACAGATACATGAATAGTAGAAGGAGAGACAAGAGGAGCAGTTCATCCGGAGGCATGATACAAACATGCATTGCATAATCTAAAAAAAACAGGGAATCTGATATACGGCAGGTTGTAGGCCCTGAAGAGAAAACAGTATACAGAGAAAAAAAAGGTGTAGTAAAGTGAAACAGAGGGCCTTGGTGGAAATATGAAGGGGTCAGAATGAGAGTGGAAGGGGCTCCCAGGCGAGGGCCTGGGGGGGCGGCTGGGGATGTGTCAGGTGCCTGAGCCGCGCTCTGCGCCGGACCAGTGTTGTTGTTACACCGAGGGCAGCGCCACAAGTCCGAAAGTATTGATTTCCCGCCTTGTCGAGAGGCAGAGAACTGTCATGTGGAGAGCACCGACCTTGGTACACACACTAAGACAACTATTCCCCCCGGCCCCCCACGGCACAGAGAGGAGAGACGAGAGGAGCAGATGCAAGACACGGCAGCGCCATGCAACAAACAAGAACCAAGCTACTGACGGGGGAGGGGGGGAGGAGGTGAGGAGGAGAAGAGAGGGAGAAAAAAGGAGAGGAAAGGGAGAGAGAGAGAAAGCTTTCAGAATAAAAGTAGAGGAGGGAGAGAGAGAGAGGAGCTAACAGTCAAAGCCAGGGCCAGTTCCCCTGAGTTGTCAGTGGGCAGCACAGTGTCTGGTTATCACGCTGTTTGAAATGACAATGGCTTGACTTGTATTTTCCTCCTGAGACCCAACTCAGATCTATAAGCCAGAGGGGGGGAGGGGGGGGGGGGGGGGGGGGGGGGCAGGGATGGGGGGGGGGAGGGAAGCAGGGAGGGGGGAGCAGAAAAAAAAAGAAAAAGGCTGGTCAGAAAAGGAGACGATAGAAGAGCGAGAGGGAGGTAGGAAACTACATGAGAAAAAGGCTGACAAAAAGAAAAGTGAGGAGGGGAGGGGGAGGAGGGGGGGGGGAAGAGATTGACTCCTTCTGCCTCTATATCAGTGGCTCAGTTGTAGCCTTTGACGTCTACAGAGAGAGACAGGGAGGAAGGAAGAGAGGGGAGGCAGCAGTGCTCCAGTGAAGTGTTTTTCATGTGGAAGCTCCCATCAGGATTTGACAACAAAAAGGGCTCCCTGTCACCTGCAGCAACACGGCGGGGCTCATCGCCAGTCACTGCGGAGCGCCGCGCAGCCAGACAGACGGGGAGAACACAGCCTACAAAGAGCTCTCCTCGGGTTAGATAAGGGTGACAGACACTTAAGAGACCCAGGCTTTAGTCACACATCTCTCGCCTCAGATCAGGGTGTTTTGCTAACAAGCTTCTGCAGCAAGTTCCCCTTGAATAAAGGGGCCACTTTTTCCTTTCTTTCTTTTTCTTTTTTCCACGATGAAGAGTTCTGTGCGGAGTTGTGAGGGGAGAAGCTGCTCACCAAGTCTCTTTTTTCGGGGGGGAATCTCAAAGAAGCGGCAGTTCCTAATTGAATTAGCTGGCTTATTAGTGTTTGACATTGTAAGCTCGGCTGTAAGTGAGGAAGCGGGGACTTGGGAAGTGGATTTAAAGAGCAGTGTTGGTTTTGGTTCTAATTTTACACTCTCCTGACACACATTATTCCCCTCAGCTGCAGTCAGGCCCAGATATGGTAATGCTAATAATATGCGTGCAAGAGGGGTTTAAGTGGCTCTCTCACCTCAATTGCCAAGCCTGGGAAACACTCATCTGGTCAATGCGTCGCTTTTATATAAAGTAGAAACAGGGATATGGGTGTGATTAAAAAAAAATATTCATTAGCAGTGGAACGGGTGTCATTAGACTAAAAAAATAGAGATACTGAGTTAAAGATAAGAAGCTACATTCCTAATCCTCCACCCATCTTTGTCTGCTCACAATCCACTTATGTCTTCAAGGGGAAACACACACACACACACACACACACACACTGAGCACACCTTTGGCCATAACACCGTTAAGTAGCCTTGATGCAGATTCTTGCCTCCGTTAGTCCACCTTAATTTGGTCAAATCTAATTGCTAATTACACATGCTTTCATGATCTCAGTGCGTTAAATCCAAGGGCTTTACCAGCATTATCTTTACTCACGGACACAAGACACAAGAACCTTTGATGAAGATTAACAGCATATACTCTCTTTTCGGTCGCTGCAACAACACACACACACACATGCACACACCGCACTTAATGAATCTGTTTCATCTGTCGGACTTTCCCTCAGTGCGTGCTCTCGATATTCACCTCCTCCTGCCCCGAGAACACAATTTCTAAAAAAGAAAACGACAACTTCATGCTAAGTGTATTGAATGGTAACGCACAATTTCCAATCAACTTTTCAGTCTAAAGCAGTCTATTTCCGTGGTCAGTGACGAGTTATAACAATCATTTGCCCCCTGTTGATTGTCAGCTTCCTTTGGGAGCACAAAAGGAACCGCGTGGCTTTCACCACATCGCCACGAGTGCTCTTGACCATTTACAAACACAGAAACACAAACATTGGCATTTATTGCACCTCCCTAAAAATACAGCAGGACAACTGGCAGCGAGCAAATGAATAAATGTAAGCCTCTCCACAATTAGCCCTTGCTCTCAGTGGATGCATAATGGATCTCGCTACACAAAACGATTACGTGCCACTTGAGATAATGACAGATTGTGCTAAAAGGAGCTACTTTACCCACTTAGCCGGGCCCTCTTTGGGGGTATCGCGCCCGTTTGTGTCTGTGGTGAAAAAAGGGACGTGGCCAGTGAGGCCTGCGAGGCCCTCGGGGCCCCTTGGTGCCAGAGGGCGGACAGCCAAGCGAAGGCCCTGCCTGACACATGAGACACTCGGGGACAGGTGACCAAACCGAAGCAGGCCATTCCCTGCATTCCAGTTTGTGAGCGGTGACACGCCGAGAGCCAACGTGTCACTCTGGCCTCTCAGAAATCCAGCCGGGTAGAAAAAGCAGGTCAACACTCGCTGTGTCGCCTGGTTTTGATGAAAAGACGGAGCGTCGGGGTCAGACATGCCGACCGTGTAACGGCTACTGTTTTTTTTCTCAGCTTAGAGACGGCTTCGTTGTTCTCGTGTCAACATTGAATTTGATGCGTTCTGGACGGCTATCAAATAGAGCGTCGAGTGCAAACGGCAATATGCTACAAGGTAAACCGTGTGGGAACAACTATCCTGCAATCCCCACAAGATCCAAAACAAAGACGCCACCAGTGGAAGCTACAGATAATCATCCGACATGAAGAAGATTATTTGGGGAAAGAATAAAGAGGAAAAAACAGAATCGTCTCAGCACACGAGTGCATTGCTTTCCATTTCCATCCGTGGTTGTTGTGTGTTTTTTCCTCCCTGGTCTTGTATCTATCCCACGTATTCCCCACTGCCTGTGACATACTGGAAATGCCTGGTTAAGTGCTGTTCTGACATTAGCTGAGTGTAGTCACAGCATTTGGCCTGGGGACAAATGCTAGAAAGGCCCTATAAATATGGATGCCACCCACCCCTCCTGCTCTCCCCGGGCTCCCTGATGAGTTTGCATGTGTGTGTGTGTGTGTGTGTGTGTGTGTCACACCATGTCCCAACTGTTTGTTTACTCTCAGCGACATCGCTTGCCGCTCGGTGCACAACTTTTACGCCAAAGAGCTCCGCTAACGCCTCGCCTCCTCCTGTAAATAATGCATCCGCCAACGGCAGGCCCCCGACCCCCAGCCGTCTTAACTATTTCATAGGCTGGTCAATCTGTTAGCCTGCGCGTCGCTCTCAGTTTGAGGCGTGTTAGCGAGTGTCATTGCGACCTGCTGTCATACGCCGGCGAACATCACACCCCGGGAGCTCGACGCCGGCTGGGCGAAGGCGTCTTTGCGTGCGCCTGCTCCTGGCGGCCCCGTGGCGGCCCCGGGCTGCACTGATGCCAGCACGTGCGGTGCTGCAGGGAGGGTCCCCGTGGGGAGGAAGTGGGCCATTAGTACAGTCCTTGCCCCAGCGTTTTACTCCACTTCAGTACACATCACAGAGGGCCGCCCTCTCACTAACTAGCTAACACATGCTAATTAGTCTGGCGACAGAGCCAGTTCCTCTCTGCTTTTGGGAGCATATGTGTGGCTCCGGAGCACAAGCTGGCGGAGGACTGAAGCTTCGTTAATTCACTTCAAATAAACGAGGAATGCAGTGCAGAGCAATATGACAGAAAAAAAACAATCTCCATGTGGGTCAGAGTTCAGTCTTATCTTAAAAAGCGTAGCGGAGTGACTGACAGCTCCCCGCTCCAAACAGCCATCTCTCATAAATAAACTTTACTCACCTTTCCAGATTAGCGTGGCGCGCCGTCCGCTCTCCAACCGACTGGCCTTTTCCTGCGACGTCTTCATTTTCTGGAAACGAGCACAACCGCCGTAATGAAACTTAATGATGATAGTCATAACACAACAATAATCCAGCGGTCTGGAAAACTAATCAATGCGTCTTCTCTCCTTCCCCTAATGACCTGTGAAAACAAAGCAATAAAAAGGCGGCGTGTGTTTATTTTGGCCGAAGCAACAGGCAGATAAGAGCATCTGGCTGATTAGCGCGGAGCGAAGCCACGACGGTCACGAAGGTTAGGGAAACCTCACACAAAGCGAATGTCACCGCGGCGAGGTAAAGGTGCGTACGTGTGCACTTCAGGAACCCCCCCCCCCCCCCCCCTGATCGGTGAGTTTGCCAGCCAGTTTTTCATTCCAAATCCACTCCACCAACGACCGGTTTATCTGCGTGCTGGTTGTGAATGTTCCTGCTTGGTGTCTTTACACTTTCCTGTTATTGTAGCTGCAGTGTGCGGTTGTAGTGTGTCATCCCAGCACACGTGTTGTTTCCCTTGTACCTCGGTGAAGTGGCCGAGCGGCGAAGCCCTCGTTTTAGCATGCCTCTTGTCTTCTGGTCTCCGGCTGATTCCTCCTAGACCACAAATCATTGCGGTGTGTTGGTGTGAAGCTTCCGGACACAAACGTGCCTCCGAAGTGGCACAAACACACGAACATTCCTCGGATTCATCGTTCCTTTTATTAAGTCGGAAATAAAAAACCATGGGGGTTGCAATTTCCACAGTTTCTTTACAGTATAATAGATGTTGGTTTGAGTGACTGCTTTTAATTTGTTAAGTACAGATTGGAGGAAGTGGGGGAAATAATATTTTGCTTTCATGGTAGAGAGGGAATTAAAAAAAAAAAACGACAAAAAAATACAAATGCAGGTGGTTTTATGTATAAAAACACAAGCGCTCTCCCGTTAGCAGTTTTGATCTGCAGCGGTAACAGTTTTTAAAAAAAAATTTATTATCTGCATCTTGCCACTAACATCAGTCGATACATAATTTACATAAGTGGAAATCCTGATATATATATATACGTGCTACGCTAATCCACAGAGGAAAAGACCACTTTTACATAGTCCTCTCGGGTCCAAACCAAATATAAGTCATGCATACTGTATTAGGACACCCAGAGTTTCTGGATTTCTCCGAATTAAACTGGTCCAACAAGCCCGGCAATGAACGTATTTCATTCCCTCTCCAGATCAAATGAATACCTAAACACACAACACATTTCACATGACAACATGGGAGATCGGTGTCAGGTGGATTACATGGAATGATGGGGTGATGTGTCTTTTTTTTTTTTTTTCCCCTCTTCTCTCCTCCTGCTTGCCGGAGAGCCTGGTGTCCTGATTAAAAATTTCAGCTCCACTGCCTTTCTAATTAATTAGCGAGGCCACTCAGAGGAGCGCTGTGGACCAATTAGTCTCTAGCAAGCCGATGATGCTTATCGCTACAGCATCACCGTACAGCTGTCGCTCCCCACTCCGAGGACGGCTGGGGGATCGACCCTCAGGTGCTCACACAGGTTCAAACAGCAGCGTGCTTGCATGCACACTGCATCGGATGCATTCAAACCCACAGCCTAATAGGAGTCATAATACAAGATGTACAGACACACTCATGAACATCATAAACATGTTTCCAGTTGGAGCCCGTCTCCTCATTCAACCTCGAACAACAGAGATTATTATTATTATCATTCTTTGACAATTTAGGTCATTTAATAATTGAAGATGTTCTGGTTACAGTCGGATATATTTTGTATTATTATTTCAGAAATTCAACACAATAGATTATTTGAAAAAATAATACCACTGCTGAAAAAGAAGAAGGTTGCAGACGTTATTTCAGACAGGAAATGTCAATAATTTTTATGCCCACCAAAAACCTCTATTCAGAGATATTGTGAGGCAGATGGAAAACACAAATATGCACTTAAAGGAAACAAAGATATGGCTTTAGACCAAGTTCCATGACATAAAGACGATCTGAATTTGCTCTACCTACAGTAGTTGACATGCTCTGAAAAGTCAGGACTAAAGCCACCTGGAGGCCCTGAACTGGCGCCACGTTCACCCTGATAGAAGCAGAAGAAAATCAGATGAAACGAGGTGGACCTGTATGCGTTTCTTGGGTCTCGCTGATGGTGAATTCATCCTGCGTGCTGACCA